>NW_024962265.1:21628899-21670343 GCF_019238085.1 Lagopus leucura
AAAATAAAATAAAATAAAATAAAATAAAATAAAATAAAATAAAATAAAATAAAATAAAATGAAATGTGACTGATCCAGGAATTTTCTGGGCACTGCTGTGAGACAAAGACATAGTTGTTAGAAGATGCCTTCCTTCATATCAGCACCTGAAACAAGTTATAGAGCTTCCACGAAGCTGCGTTTAGATGCTGCTATCTTAGATTTATAGCAAAGTGGTTGAAAAATATTTGTCTGGTAATATATTTGCCACCATAAGCTTCTTTTCTGTAGCAACAGAATCACAGAATAATAGAATTGCTCAGGTTGGAAAAAATCTTAATGATCATTAAGTCCAACCGCAACCTAACCACATTACACTGACTCTAACAACCCTTCACTAAATCATGTCCCTGAGCTGTGAATCATCTCTTCCTAAAATACATTTTTAAGATAGAAATATCAAATCAGACTACAAAAGCACTTGTTTCTCTTTTTCTCTTTTTCTTTTTTTCTTTTTTTTTCTTTTTTTTTTAATTTGAAGAAGGGAGTTGAAGTGAATAATTCATACATGTGTCTACATTACAGGTGTTGACGTGTGGATGAATCCCACCACCATTAGATTTTTGAAACTACAACTGGTCCTCGAAGTGCTTCCAGATGAGTAAGTAATTTATTTGTATTTAAAAAAAAAAATGATTTCTATATATTCATTTAAAATTCTAGACACTAAGTAATAGCTATCATTACTTTGTAGAAAACAGTAAATTACTGTTCAGCTTAGTGAAGTGCTCACAATGATATGATAGTAATGCTGTGATTTCCTTGGCTCTATCTGGAACATTATTTTCATTTGTGCTTTAGTGGCTTTCTATTATGCTTGGCTATAGTCATCAATTTTGTGTTTTTTTTTTTTTCTATTATTGTTATTAAAATGATAAATTCAGAACACAAAGGCTATGGAAAAGGAAAATGAAAAAAGTGTAATTAATTAATTAATTAATTAATTAAAAATCCACGGCTTACTGTCCTCTATCACTATTAAGTGCTCTAACTCCAAACATGAAACATGGTATTTTACCTGTTTTGCCATTGTTGCGAATGAAAGTATCTTCTCCAGTTTCCTTTTCCCACCCATGGAATTTAAGTTTCTTTAGATTCACATTCACTTGGGTAAGGTCTTCATCTATATTAATAGGAGATTGTTTGGCACCATTGCAAGCTGAATATTTTTTTCCCCAGTCCGTTTGGTTCAGAGTTCCTAGAAATCAAAACACTGCAGTAAATACATTTAAACCTAAACTGATATCCATACATTTTTCAATGTGAGTAATTCAAAACACAGTCTGCAATCTGAAGTCAGAATACCTTCTCTTCTTTGGTCTCATCTGCTGCAAAACTCTGCACAAGTACTGTTGAATTCTACCTTAAAGAATTAGGTCACTTTTGATGATTTTAGATATCATACAGAAATGATTATGAATCTCCAGGGAAAGCAGAACACAACAAAAATGCCTCAAGCACAACATACAGAAATAATAAATGAAACGAGAAAGCTTTTAGATGAAAGAAACTGTCATTCAAAAAGAATTTGAAGTTACTGCAAAACCCTAATTTCTAAACAACTCTTTCATCACCCAAATGTCATCAACATTCCTTCTGCCTGATGAACTCAATCAGCCCAGAAGATTTTTAATAAATAAAAGTATGATCTTTAAAGTAATCCTTACACAGACAGATAAGATTTTACTCAGCAAAAGGAGAAAGTTTGTGATGCTCTGATAACTGTCAGGAGGTCCTGTGCCACAGCAGGGCACTTTCTCCAGGGCACTGGATTACACAGGCACAGGCACAACATACTTGAATACCGTAAGAATTGAGCAAGTACTCTGCAGACCAGTGTGAGAAGTTAGCAGCTGCCTTGAGAATCTTTGGATTATATATTACAGTAATATAAATTACACAGCATTTTGGTGGTGTATGCATTTGCACACATACAAATATTTTCTATTGACAGGGGATTTTGATGGCATTTAAATTAAACGAAATAAACTAATAAACTAATTAAAACCAAGTTTTGACTGTGGAGATATAAGAAAATATAGCTGCTTCAGTTAGCTTTCGCTTCCTATTAGTCACAAGTGAATATTAATGAATCCATTGCACACATTCAAATTCTATCATAGATGCTGAAATGAACCATGGCTCATTTACAGGCTGCTTTTTTACATCATGTCTGTCAGCGGAAGATTGGCTGTATTGCACCCCAGGCAAGGACAGCCCTCATACTGCACTCAGAAAACTCAGTGAGGGGAGAGGAGATGCAGGCAGACCTGTAACCATGACAATAGGCAGTAATACAAGATGCTCATCTGGATAGTGAGCTACCTAGAAACATACCTGAGCTAAATAATTCAGCAAGGATCAAGTCAGGCCAGTTACCAATATCACCTTGCCACATCAGAAGTACTGCAGGTCAGATGGCGTGCTATTTACTTCTTTCAGTCAGGAACAGAAGAAACTGCTAGGCACAGTGGCCAAGCAAATAAAAAAGTTTCAGTCACAGTGTACTGAAACTGAATTTCCTGCAGGTGGGGATTAGAATCCTGTTTAAGTGAACAGCCCTTCCTTTGGGAAGGGCACACTGGTGGGCTTCCGGCTCATCCTCAAGTAATGTATCTCCTGGGCATTAGCTGTCAGCTATAGTTTATAACCTGGACAAGCATTGCAATAACTTGATTTCTAATGTGATTTTTATGTGAACAGAGTATTATTTCACTTCTTATCTTTAAAGCTTCCCTTGAAAAATTCTGAGTTCAAGTCAACTTAAACTTGATGAATACGCTCAGGTAATCTATAAGAGAAATTTTTAATAAATATTGAAGGCCTTTAAAACCAAAAAAGCCAATTTTACTTCAATATAAATTGATAGTGCTGTGTCAACACTGTAACCCACCACCACGTCCTGAGCCAGGGCACCTGGAGTTAGGATAGTAGGATGCCAGCTGTAGGCACTATGGTAATGTTGTGATTCAAGCTAAGAAGCTTCTTCATTCATTCTAGATGTGAGGCTTGTTATAAACATTGAGAGGAAGAAATGAGGGAAGCTTAAGGCCTGACGAGGTGAAGAACATGATTTCCTACCTCTCAGCTAGGCCTCAAACCTGTGATGTGAGCTTGCTACAAAGGTTTGATAATGTTCAGGCTTTTAATGTGTGGAAACAATTAAGTCAAGTGATTGTGATACAGAGATTCTCCTTTCATTGTTTATCCCTTACTGAAATCTTAGAACATCTCTGAACTTTTATGAATCCTCTATAAATTTTAGAATGGTGATTTTCGTGTAATTGTAGGACACCACACACTTGCCTGTGCACACGGTAAGGAACTGATTTATCTATCTTATGTATGGAAAAAATGCAAATACTTTTTCTGCTGCTCTCTGGTTGACAAAAAAATTAAGCAAGTCTGTCCTTGTTGTATGACTGCTAGCTGAAATCATCCAAGGATAAATGAAAAGTATTTTTGGCTTCAGAGGACAATAGTCTTCCAACTAAGACAAATGAACTGAATGCCCCAAATCAATGCTCCTGCTGGAAAATCTGAATAGGTATTTGATGACTTTTAATCCTTTTTCTTCTTTTTGGTCCAGCAGGTGTTTTTTGTTTTTTTAAATTGCTTGTAGTTGCAGAAATGCAGGTGACCTCAGTACTGAGAAATGCAGGCAATATGGAAGATATTTCATAGGAAAAAAAGAACCTTTGTACCAAGGAATGAGACGTGTACATTTTGTCAGTCATGTGCAAAACTACACTTACTCAGTAGTTGCTGAGATACTGCAGCATTGATCAAAAGCTATGGAATTAAATGTAAAGGAAATCAATAACAGGCTCCATATTGGAGAAGGAACATGGGGAATTTCAGAAAGAATGGGAGTTCACTTGTGATGATTCAGATTATGTTTGAATAGCACAATATGTGTCTATGCATATATCATGTTCTGCAGACCAATACAAATGGATTTATAGAGCGAAACAGTTGGGGCTGAAGACCAGATGTCCACACCATACGTTTTTCAGAAGGCTTTTAATTCAGCCTATCTCTGGTTCCATGGTAAATGCCCACTGGCAGATGAAATGTATTTGGTATATTGTTTCAGTGCTTCTTCTGTTTAGTAGCAGTTGGGATGAATCCACGTCATGCATTCTGAGACAACTCTGCCTTGGGAAGCAAAGCTGGGAAAGTAGAGAGCAGCCATAAGATTTCCTCCAGAAGTCCAGTCTCAATCTAATCCAAAATGCTGATGTAAATGCATCCAATGCAGGAAGCAGGTGGTGAAACTGCTGTGGTTTACATGACTTGCAGAAAGCCAAAGTAAAATCATAAGAACCAAATGTTTTTAAACAAGAGCAGATTGTTTTACTGTAGGTGTTATCACAGAAACCACAAATCAAAGCAGTGCCAGCCATCTTGAAAATATTGTTGAAACTCAGCTTTGAAAATGATTTTCCCCAAACTGTTCTTTGCTCGGAAGGAAACCTGAGGAGAATAAAAATGTGCATGATGTAATGTGAAGAATGCACAGAGGAAGTGATGTTTGTCAAAGCTGTCAGCTCTGAAGAAGTAACTGACAATTCACTATGAATGAAAATGAGCCTGAGCAGATGACAAGTTAATGGAAGACTGTGTATACCATAACCTTCACTATTCTTGCTCAAGGCAGAGTGGCCAAAGAAAATTTGCCTACTCTGTTTCGATAAAATGTTATACTCAGCACTGCTCCTCATCCTTAGCCTCATGAGCCCACCCTTACAACAAGCACGCACTTTTCATTTCGTGCTGCTCTTCTACCTCCTGCAGCCTTTGGAAGATCTGTCCCACAGAGTGTTACTGCACTTCTGTCTTTTGTAACAATAGTTGAAAGAAAAGCATCTGTCAAACAGTTCTTCACAAGTTAGCAGCCTATGCAAGCAGAAAGAGCAAGTTGTGAAACTGAGTAGGCTGTGATCCTCCCAGCAGCTTGCCAGGAGAGCGGTTTCTCAGCATGTTGAGATGCTACTATATGCCTATCTGTTGGGCTGTAAGTCTTCATGATGAGTACTGCTGTTTACTACGGGGTATCAGTGCTCCCTGTATGCAATATATGATTTATGCAGAATGCTCTTCTTAAATCAATGGCAAATATATCTTCATAGAGAGAGAACTTAACCTAGTACTGCTAGAAATATGGATACAACTTAAGACAGCAGGTGTAGTTCAAGACTAAATTTTTACCAGTTGCGGGTATAAACACTGACTTTGGAACTGGCAGTGCAGCCTGAGTAAAATAACAGGTAGACCAGAAAAAAATCATAGGTGTGATTAAAGTTTTTCACTGCTTTTATTCCATTTATTATTTCAAGACTTAAACTGTTGTGAAGCTTTGTGGTTATGTTACAGATGAAAGGAAGTAGAAAAGAGTGAGAGATTTTTACTGCTGCTTAATTTGCTACTCTCTATTTTTCATCTTTCGCTCTTGGATGATATCATTACTTCCATTACTTTTTAAAATATATACTGGACAATTATGGAAAGTGAAGAATATATGTTCTGCGTAGACAGAATAGATCTGTTCTACCAAAGATGTCACTGACATATCACTCTGAAACGTTAAGTGACTCCAAAGTGCTTTTGGTGTTTGATTGTTTTTTGTGTTTCTATTTTGATTTTATAAAGCAATTTTTTTAATTGTAAGATACGAGAAATATGAAGCAAGGCCATTAAATATGTGGGTCCTTATGTTAGGACAAGGTTTAAATTTAGTTGAAGCTCTGAAGACTAAAGGTAGAGGTATTCCTTCTGCTCTTTGTTTCTGCTTCACTGTTTAGTTAGAGCATCCAAACTGGATCAGTAGAGGAGATGGGAATCCACGAATGATTAATACACTTAGCTTTGCACCAACGGTTGCACAGTGCAGCTTCTAGTCTCTAAAGATAGAAAAGTGACTTCAGTGCAGACTCTGGATAAGTGAGTGAAGAGCTGCACCACTGGCCAACAGAGATAAGTGCCACTGATATTAACCTTGTGGATATTAGTATACCTCATATTACATGAAACTGTATTCTGAAGGCAGATTTTTGTCCACAAATAAATGAAATGTCTTAGTCTTACATGCCAGCAAGTAGAAAACAGTGCTTCTATTTTGTCTTGATCTTCATTGCAGGGATTTTCTTTCACCTCCAAAAAGCCCCAGTTACCTCCACAGCACTATTCATGATCAGTTTCATAAACTCCCTATAAATTCTTCAGATTGAAAAAGTCTAGACTCTAAGGGGTGAAGTTACATGTCAATGCAGAGAAGAAGTTTTGGCTTCCAATTTTGGGCTTAGCCAATTTTTATGCCTGTCTTAGAGTTTAATTGCTTGTGGGCTTTCCAAGACAGGACTGCTTGCCAGTGTCTAGGTCAAATGCTAACAAATGATGGCTATGTTAAAAACAGCCCATAGAGTAACTGCGTGGTCACTCTACAAACTTCAACAATATTTACATGATCAAAATTCAACACTAAAAATGTAACTTGCTCAAATGAGCAAAAGTCAAATATATTTATCCCATAATTTTTTTTGCATACATGCAGTTGCAGATAAATGAATGCAACACATTTCCCTACAGATATTGCACTACTTTAGGATTTGACATTTCAAATGAAGGAAACAGATGAAACAAAAAATTTTATTTGTTTTGCAACTAGATTCATTCGAGCAAGCCAGAACATCTATTTTAACATTTCTTTACTGCATTGTCACTTTTCTAAGTATCAGCATATCTTCACTGTATTCTAAAAGATTGTGCATTGTGTGCATATGCACACAAGAAGATATCTGAGCTGTACAAACACAGAAAAACATGGACTTTTCTTGAGGAGAATATCCTAAAGAATGGCCCAGCACTGACCTGTCATGCCCATTTTCTCTGTTTCCCATGTGAAGTATGTCTGTTATTAATATCTAAATTAGCAGACGAGTCAGGAAAATTTAATGCAATGCTTTTTTATTCTCCAATCATCATATTTCTTTCATCTTACATTTTATTTGAGCATAAACATTATGCTTCATCCACATCTCTCGTCACCAGGACAGCTCAAAACATAGCCAAAAACAACTGAGAGAAGAAAAAAATTGTATTTTTCCCCTTTCATCCTCACGGAAAAAAAAAAAAAAAAAAAAAAGAATCAGATAGAATAAACCACAGTTCTTGAGATACAATAGACAACTGTAATCAGTATTATAAATGCAGTGGCTGCCTGGTGATTTGTCTTCCTGGGAGTCAATCTGATAATGATTCATAGCCTAAGTGAATTACTGAGCAAAATGTGTAGGAGGATGAAGACCAATGGACAGCTCACTTTCAATATAGCAACTGTTTGCTGTTCCTCTTCTTTCAGTCCTTGATGTATCTGGCCAAGCTAGACAGAAACTATATAGTCAAATACTTCTTTGCCAGAGAAATATAGATTATCACTGATTTGCAGTGTACTCAATGGTATGGTTGTTTACACTCGGAATAAGATTATGGGAGAAATTCAATCAACATTTTAAGATATCTCTTTTCTATTATTCTCATCCCATTGCTTCTGAATTTGCATAGAAATGCTGTTAGAGAATGACGTAGCAATAGACAATGAAAACTTGCCAAGTAATCTTGATAATTAATGTAGTGTTAAGATCTAAGCTATATTTTCAAGTAAGTATTAAGGAAGGAAATTTGTTACAGTGTCAAATGAGAAAATATCCAATAAAAAATAAATACATTCTTTCTCTTACTTTTATTTCATTTTTCGGAATATGTGGAACCCTAATTGGAAACTCACCACTTTTAAACTTCTCCAAGGAATTCAGATAGTAGCAATGATTTCCTTAAGATACTTAAGGTCACAAAATTTTATACAGCACTGCTGAGTGACAGAGAAAATTCCAAGATCACAAATAACCATAGCTGAAAACAGAACTGGAATGCATGGAGCTGGCTCAGTTTTAGGGTAAGAAATAGGCAATGTCTTTTGGCCAGCACTGAGGATAACAGCCTGTGACTAAATTTCAGATCCCTACAGCCACATTTCTTTTCATATTGGGTGTAGTAGAATTAGCTGACAATTGTGTGTCATGGCAATATCAAAGATCTGTTTGGTCCCTCCCAAAGAAAGAACTCCTCACCCATTCCTAAGCAGATGCACAGTGTTGGCGAGGAAGGATGTGTGAAACAGACAGTCACACACTTCACCCTCTACCACTTCCATGATTTTTAAGATAACAGCAACAGCTTTCCAACACCATACAGCCTCACCACAGTTCAGCTGTTCTTCCTGGAAGTGGAATGGAGGCCTGCCCTCAAACTTACATCTACTGCACAGAGGACGTGTACTGTATTGCCTTTATATCAGGAGCATAACAGGAGCATGCATGGAGCCTATGGTAGTGTCTCCCTCTGCCTATATCGTTCAAGTACTAATCTATTTGAAATGCAATGATTGAGAATGACAAAATTATTTTGAGTCAAAGCTTGAGCCAACTTTAAACAGACCATAAAAATGCATCTTAAATGACCATCAACAAGAGCAAAGAAAGGAAGTAATAATCTACTTCAAGTTTAGCATTCAGCATCTGTCTGATAAGTGATAGTTGATGAAGTCCCAGGAGATGACTACAACAAAACCCATCTTCAGAAGCAAAAACCCTCATTTATACCAGAGTGTGGATCACCATCTAAATCTAATGAGTGGCACTATGACAGTCTTTGCATTTCCTTGCTCATTATACCAAGGTAGTCTCTGCTGCATTTTTAGAAATGATCTTGGGTGGCAGAACCAAATTATAGCAAGGAAATTTAAAATGGTATCATTTCCTTCTCAGCTTTTCAACACATCAACAGATCTAACAGTGTTGGATTTCACTGAGAATATCAAAACTGTTTTCTCTCTTGTGGCATGATCTCCCTCCTTCCCCCCTCCACCGCCTTTTGCTTTCCTTCTTCACTTCTTTTCTCTCCCTCATCCCATTTTTTGCTATAACCAAATGTATATTACTTTGTTGCTATCACCAAGGAAAATAACTCCTGTTATTACCAGCCAATCTACAAGAATAATAGGTTTAATAAGCTCTGATCCAAAGTCTGCTCCTTTAAGTATATTAAAAAAATTATGGGTGAGTTCTCTGGCCTTTGGATCAGATCCACTGTGCATACATATGAAGATCACTGCTAAATAAGACTTGTGCAACCTTGGATGCAAGACATCCACAAGCTGCTGTGAAAAAGGTTGGCATTTGTCCTTGAATAGCAAAAAGGCATTTATCTCAGCTTAAAAGAATAATGTAAAGATCTTGAAAAGCAAGGACTAGACAGAAATAAACCAAAGCAAGACAAATAAAAGGTAAAAGAATACTGGATTACATCACTGCTCAGTCAGTCCCAGCAGGTGCCAGTGCATAAACTACATTAATGTTGAAAAGAGCATCACCTTTTTTTGCTCTCCAGGTTCTCATTTATAGAGCTTTATTTTTTTATAAAATGAAGCTCCTACCAATCTCCAGAAGAACATAATGGCACAGTAAAGTTAGATTTCTTTCTAGCACCTTTTAGCAGCATAGTGTAATTTGGTATTACACTTCTATGGGAATTTCGATATATATCACGCTTGCTTAATGTTAAGGGTGAAAGGAGGTAGTGGGCAGGAATTTGTTTTATAGATGGAGATAAAGCTGTATGTGTGCTCACCTTCACAGTTTTTATCACATAATATTTTTGATTTTAGAAAGCCCATTCTAATTGATAAGCATGGACTATGAATGCAATAGCAAAAGCTTTAATTCCCTTTTCTCTTTTCCCCGCCCCCCCAGATAAAAGAAAATCCCTAAAAGAAAATGAACACTAACTTTTTAAAGCAGCCACTATGTACTCTGGAATGTACAACAAGCTGCTGCTGTAGCTAGGCAACCAGGATGATTAAAAAAAAAAAAAAAAGTCACATTTGTAAACAATAGCAGTGCATTATTTTGAGAAGGACACGGAAATACACACAGAATTTAAATCTGCATGCTGGAGGATAGGAGTCTCATGCACGCAGACACACCATTCTGTGTGTGTCCATTTTAAGCAATGTTATGCTTTTTTCCCTAAGCCACTGAGACAGAGACAGACTGCTTAAATGCAATGAGTCACACAGCAAGGCAGCATGAAATGCCTGTGTTGGTAAAGATGCCCTGAGTTTGGCTTTCGTGTGTGTTTTCAGAAACAATTATTTTGTCTGGGGAGGCAACCTGAATATTTTTTAAAGTACAAAATACGTGCAAGTGGCAAGAAGATAAAAACCAGCCCACTCCTAACATTCCACAAACCCTCCTGCACTAACGGTATTGGTTTGGAATAAGTGTAATTTCATTGCTATCATCATGTTTCCATGTTTTTCCCACAGATGCTACAGCACATTCTTTCAGATCTACAATAGCAAAGTCAGTGGATGGATGATTCTTTCTCTGGTAACCTACCATGCTAAATTTAAATGACACTAGCACATGATTATTCTTCTTGAGAGTTACCACATCCTCAGAAACAGTCCTTAATAACTCCTCCAGTGAGGTTCTTTCCAGCCCTGATGGGATAGCATCATTATGTAAATTACACAGTAGGTATTTCTTCCAAGAACTTCTTTCACAAATGTGATATGCAAATATATTTTTTCTTCTGCAGACATAAAAAAAGAGATCTAACCAGGCTTTAAAAATCTTTCAGTATTAAGAACTTTAAGAGCTACTTTCAATAGCGAGTAGTTACTCTCAATAGTGAAAAGGTAAAAGCTATTTAGCAGAAAGTGTAACTCATTTCAGACGGGAAACTCACTGGCCATTAATAACATTTATTCTCACAGGTTTTCCATTCTATCCTACCCTGGAAACTACATTTGTAATAGGGAAGGAAGCAGCACTAACTGTTACAGAGGCACACGCTTAAGTTCCTGTACCTCTGTGAGTCTTGTAGAGATAAAACTTCTGAAAAGAAGAGTTAATTCACTGCACAGCTTGTATTGTGGAACAGATAGAAATTGAAGCTTAACCTACTGCCTCAGAGCCAAAAGTTCACAATGAAGATTTCAGATTTCATATCAACATTCCTTTAAATTCACTAAGCTTTTTAATGGCTTAGCACTTCATTTTTTTTTTTTTTTCTGTGGCTAATAATACACAGAATAATCAACTTTCATGAAGATTTGTGCCATCATTTTTCTTTCTCTTTTCTCCATGAGGAAAGAACTATTTTCCTTTCATTTCTGCACATAATAAAATAGAAGAGGATCAGAAGAGCTTGTTACTTTTTTTCTTCACATTGTTACACAAAGATCAAATGTAGGGTCCTTTTTATCACCTGCCAGCATAGTCTTTACTACTTTCCATTAAGTGAATCTTTAAAGGAGAAAGAGATCTTGAATACTGTACCATGACTGGCCAAATCAAAGGCATGCTTCTTGGTTTATTTCTCTCTTTTAAGTGGGAAGCTACTATGGTAGGAGCAAGAGAAACACATGGTATTCCCAACACATTAACATCACCTATCAGACCTCTCCCAGCACAGAGGAGAAACAACTTTCTGCTGCAGAGTTAACACGTTATAGTTTGTGTGAAGGTAATCATCCAGTCCCAACGGAGGACTGGATGGACACAAGTGCTTTTAGTACCAAGTGATCCCAAGTACTTGAGAATCTTGGCAGTTCTAGATTTCTGGAAGGCCTCTATATGAGATGAATATTTAGTTTCACTCTGAAATTTTATCTACTGCTTCCTCTTTTTTTCCTTTTCCCTCTTGATGGAAAGTATCAATTTTATGCTCAAGAAAAATATATTGAATGTGAATGCTATCTCATTATCTTAAACAATACACTTTTAATTACTGACTAAGAGAAAAAAATTTCTGACATGTATCTTTTCTGCTCAGACTGTCAGCAACTGGCCAGCCATAACTAAAATAATGGCACACAGGTTTCTTGCGCTAAATTATCAGCTATCAAAGCAGATCTGTAAGCTGTTGGGACAAAACCTCCATGGTACAGACTTACTGTGCATCTAACTGAAATGTAGATAATCAGGCTTCAGAGACCATTTCACATAGAATTCGTAGGTTCCCAGATTTTCATCAAAAGTCCCCTATACCTGATCTCTACCACTGCCTGTGCCCTGAGGTACTGCCAGATTGAGTAACCATCATCAAAGGCCATTCTGAATTCACAAACAGCTCATCTCTTGCCACAGTCTCCCAAGGCACCTACCCAGTTGGCATGACCCTCTGTGCAATCAACAGCACTGAGTTGGAAGCAAAGCCCTGAAATCACATCTGCCTCCATTCAGAAACACGGATTTTCAATTCTAATACAACAACCCAACCGCCAGATCCTGACAACAGGTTTTAGAAAAAATCAGATGTCCTCCTTCCTCTGAACACCACTTTCACAAATGGGACATATTAGAAATTGTGCATTTGTGGAGTCAACGCAGTCAATTCACTGCATGATATCTACCACATTTCACATTTAAGATCAGATTATTCCACGCATCTCTTCCACAGAGTCACACAAGCCTTAAATCATAGCCTAATTATAATTATTCTAAAGTATTTCTCCGGTCTTTTGATTCCCGTCTGAATTAGGCTCCAGTCCCACAACCATGTCCGTGTTGGTAGCCAGCTATTCAGGTCACAGAATGTATGGGTGGCTATAAAACAGCTTATATGTTACTGAACTATTCATAGGAAGACCATATTTCTGTCTCAAAACAAAGTCCACTACTATTAAAGCAAATACAAAATGTAATTGTTAAAATAATTACATATAATACATTTCTAGTAGTTTTGTGTTTGCTATGCTAGCACAATGACCAGCGTTTGCTATACAGCACTTAGCACCATCAGTGCATATATTATGAGATTTCTGACATAGTTACATGGCTATTGGTCTAATTCCTTATCAAAAGATGATTCCTAATTTCTATTCTACCAGACAAGAATTTCATATTTTATGTAAAAGATAATAATTAGGAAAAACAGAGAAAAAAACCTCACCTAGATTATACAGTATCTAGATCAGCCACTTATTGTTTTAAAACTTTTTTTTTTTTTTTTTTTTTGTTTCCTAGAAGAATATCCTTCGTGCTCTCCATCTGCACTCTGCATCACAGTTTATGTACTATGGTCTCCTGCTGTTCCCAGTCTCTGAGGATCTGGTTATGATTTCTTCCTAGCTAGATACAGCTGCCCACAGCTAAGGTAGTAGGCCTTAATTACAATTGGGATGGAAAGTTGGGCAAAATATTATGACGGTTAACGAAGAGATACATGGCCTGAGTTTCCAGCTACAGCATATCTTCACAGATAAGCACAGGCATAATAAAGCTTGCTCTGCTGGTGAAGCTCAGAATCTATATTCCCCAGTATAATTTTCAAAATATGAGAGGATTAGTCTCACTCATGAGTGACTCACATGACATTTACACAGAGATTTCTAAATGAAGGGGCTGATCAAAAAATTCTGTAGGTGAATTATATGATTCTCCATCAGTTCTATGATAAGGAATAATATATTAGGTTAGAAGAAAATGGGAGCTCAGGAATGGGAAAGCAAGGCAAAAGCACAACGTAAGTGAAAGTTTCTGAGAAAATGCAGAGACAGCTTTTTGCATATGCAGCTGTGAACTCTTTTTTAATAATTTCTCTTGGCTATAGGCAACAACAACTTTCCCTTCATTGGAATCTGTTTTATCTATGAATAATACCAAGAACCTGATGTTTCCAGTGCAGTGTACTTCCCTATGGGGAAACATCAAATCTAGAAACTTCAGCTAGTGGAGTTTCCATGGAATTGTTCCTTCAAAGTAAAGATGTTTTTAACTTCACAGAAAATGCTGCCAGATTGTGACTATGAGTCACAAGAGATCTGCTGAAAATTATGTTTCTTTCTATATTATCTCTTTATTTTTTCTAATATCCTGTCACTTAATTGTTCTGATAAACAATTCCTTGACTGATGGGTGTCCTTGAAGTTTTTATTCTGTGGATATTAGACATAAAGGCTTGTACTGAGACTCCCCTCCACCCTTGTCATCTCTCAGCTTGCCTTGCTTTTGTTTTTCCCTCTTTTCTCTGGTTTAGTAATGATATTTTGTCTCTTCTTCTGAGACTCTTGCTCAGATGCTTTGGATGTCAGGGGGAAATTCTCTACAGAGAGAGTGGTGAGGTGCTGGAACAGGCTGCCCAGAGAGGTTGTGGATGCCCTGTCCCTGGAGGTGTTCAAGGCCAGGTTGGATGGGGCCCTGGGCAGCCTGGTCTAGCATTAAATGGGGAGGTTGGTGGCCCTGCCTATGGCAGGGGGGTTGGAGATTCATGATCCTTGAGGTCCCTTCCAACCCTGGCCATTCTGTAATTGCAGTACCACAGAATGGCTGATGTAGGAATGGACATCTGGATGCTATCTGGTCCAAACCCGCTGCACAAGCACACGCAACATGTTACCCAGGACCATGTCCAGGTGGCTTTTGAAGATCTCCAAGGAAGGAGACTCCACAGCCTTTCAGAGCACCTTGGGCCAGTGCTCAGTAAGGAACTGCTTCCTGTTGTTCAGACAGAGCCTCTTGTTTACCACTCTGGTGTCCACAGCTTCCTGTTTTGGCATTAGATGTCACTGGAATAAGCCTGACTCTTTCCTCTTTTCAATCTCCCTTCAGGTATTTATGGACACTGATAAGATGCCCCATGCCATCTTGAGGGTTAACAGTCCCAACTCTCAGCCTCTCCTCATAAGAGATGCTCCAGATCACCTTGGTGGCCCCCAACATGGGCTCTTTCCAGTACATTCATGACTCCTGTACTGAGGAGCCCAGAACTGGATCCAGCACTCCATCACTTCCTAGTAGAGTGAAAGTATCACCTCTTTTGACTTACTGGTCATGCAACCTACTCTCATGCAATCTCTCAACCTCTCAAGAATATCCTTAGCTTTCTTAGCACCTTTTTTAGACTACTGCAGATTGATGTTCAACTTGGTAACCACCAGGCCAACCAGGTCCTTTTCTGCCAAGCTGTCTTCCAGCTGGTCAGTTCCCAGCATGTCCTGGTGCCTGTGATTGTTTTTCCCCAAGTGCAGGACGCTGCACTTCTTTTTGAACCACATGAGATTCATGTCAATCCACTTCTACATTCTGCAGAAGTCTCTCAGCACTCCTCCTCATTTTAAATCATCAGTAAAATTCCTGAGGATATACATTCTGGCCCATCATCTAAATCACTGATGTAGAGGAACAGTAATACTCCAATGTACTGTAATGAAGATGATGAAGACTTTACTGCAATAGGAACAAATATGCAAAAAGCAATAGCAACATTACCTTTTCCCTTGTGCTTGAATTTGTGAAGAAAAAGCAACATGAACTTGTGAGGCCAAATCAGAGATGAAATCTCTTGACCAGAGCTGCATAAGCTATACCAGAATTTAGAACTTTACATTATGTGTTCTCTGCAGGTGCATCCTTCTCCACCTCCCAGTCTCATTTATAGTATCCACAAAAACTGGGTATGAAATGTGTACAGTACTCCACAGGTTGGAAAACTATATTTCATTACTGCATTGGCAATGTCAGTAAGCAGATCCTGAAGAGCACTGCCTTTGCCAGCTCCTGCACTGCTAACTTGTACTACTACTGCCTTCCTGCCAAAGTGAAATACTGAGGGACACTGTAAGGAACTAGCATTCAGTCTCCCATCAAGGAGGGATTTTGTTGACAATTGTCTCCTTGTCTTCCTTCTTAGCTGAGCAGAATTTAATTAAAACACATTTCCTCAGAACATTTGATCACTATTCAGATAATCCTCAGCTTGCAGGCGCAGAGTTTCTGTGACTGAAGGAGGAACTAAGGGAGCTTTACTCCCTGCCCTTGCACATTCTGCATTTCCGTGTCATTTGATTTGACTGCAGCTGTGTATCTGCATAAAATCACCCCTTCAGAGCGGGTATGATGTGTCCCTGTTCCATAATAAGTAGACCCACTGAAAGATTGTAAAGCATGATCTTGCCTTTAATTTGATATGTAATTTAATTTGGTAGTGGGACAAACTCTTTGTTGCATAAAATAAATACTGCCACTACACATACCACAATGGTTCCCTTGTTGATGCTGCTTCTGCTGATGATTGCTAAGAATTTGGCAGCTACAATTCTCCAGATGTGCTATTTAAATGGCCAGTTAGGGCAGAAAATTTCCATTCCCTGCCCAACACAGTTTTACAGTTCTCACCCCTTTACAAACTAGGTGTTTGATGGTACAAACATAAATATATATGATCTTACTTTATTTTAATGAGTTTTGCAAACTAAGTATTTATTTGCAAAAATTGCAGGAAACAAAGTGACCTCAACAGTGTAGCATCATTTCGTTTGTATCTGGCCAAGACCAAAATGGTAGCTGACACTGAAAACAAATTTACCAATTTTCAGCTGTGCTGGTCTAATGAGTGCTTAAGGGATACCTCATGAGGGAGCTAAAGAAATGAAGAAGTTGCTCTCAAGTAATGCGATTAGTGCTGTGGATTCCTGCGAAGTATTAACTTGACAGCCATGCACAAGTCAACAGTATTTTTGTTCTCTCATCTCTTCTGGGGGTATTGTTTCAAAGAGGGCCATCAGTTTCCAAGTCTGGCATCTACTTACATTGTTAAGAATCTTGCAAGACCTCCATTAGCATAACGGGTCCTGACATATATTTCCTAATTTGCTGCATGATATAACTACTGTGGACAACTGTAATTATACTCCAACTGCAGCTCCAAAAAGAGATATTTTAAAAACTGCTCCACTGATCTGAGATATAATCTGCATCTGTGATTGTATAAACAATATGTCCTGTGAGATGACAGTATTAATATTTTACTAATAACTCTTTGCACTGCCCACCACATGAGTTGGGGAATGTAAAAACAAACTTTACTGAAACACAGGATGAAAAATAAGAGTAGATTTATAAATAAATTTAAGAAATATTTGAGCCATTCCAAGATTTCATAGGTTGCATTTATGCTAAATCTTTTGGCTTTTATATTGCAGTTTTTCTGCCATGCGTAGAGTTTAAAGGATGCTTGCTGCCAACTTAAAATCTGGTCAGTGATTTTCAAGAAAATCAGACACCTTGGTTTGAGGGATGACATTTGCTACCCTCTGAGGTTTCAGAATCACATTGCCTTTTTTTAAAAGATATCTTCCTCAAACAAAGAGAGGAAAGTGAGAAGGGGAATGCACTGAAGTTTTTGGCCAGTGCATTCTGCACTCTGAGGCAGGGCACAGGCTTAATCCAACACATCTAATGTATCTAGTGAAACATGCCACACAGCTGAAGGCAAAAAGACTGGCTGGGGGAGATCCAGCATCCATAAGCTCAGTGCATTGCTCTCTTCAGTGGCCACAATCAGGGTGGGTACTTTCCAGAGGGCAGCCCAATCTATCCAGGTAAATTAGTTCTCCCCTAGATACACAGATAACAGACCGCTCCCTTTCTGCACCAGAGATCAGAGCACGAGTTGAGGAAGCAGTGACTTGAATTCATAGCTTCATTCATTATGAAGAAATTATGTCAGGATACAAGGATAAGGTGTAACCAGAAAAAGAATTGATCATCATTACTGAAATGATTCTAGCTGCTGTGGGCCCTGGGCAGTGAGATACCTCAGCTCCCAAGGTGATAAGAAGCCTGGCTTTCACCTGCTGGCTATAGCAGTCAGTGGAGGAGGAGGAGAGAAAAGGAACAGCCTGAAGTTGTCTGGTCTATGCTTCTAGGCCTGTTTTTTGTTTTTTGTTTCTTTTTTTGTTTTTTGTTTTTTTTTAATTCAGAGATAATCTAATCTGAGAGGCAGGGATGCTGTATCTGGAACTTCAACTCCAGTGAGCTGTGATAATTTTCAGAAGAATTGCAGCATATGCAAATTGCAGGAAGAGGAAAGGAGCTGTAGGAGGCTGGATTGAGTAGTTATGATCATGTGCTCATGTGCTCATGTAGGAGCTAGGAGCTTACAACTTTGGAGTCTGGTATGTAAGATGAAGATGCAGATAGGTAAAAAAAAGGGTATCTAAGTGGAAAAGTATTGCTTGACTGCCTACTTTATTTCAGTTTTATTAATTAATAGCAGTGGTTGCTTCCTTTGAAAATCATAAAAACCAAAAGATTGTGATGGATATGATGCCCTTACACAGACCCTGACAGCTCTGCTCCTGACATACTACAGCAAGCCCTCTGCTTCCAGACAAAATCCAGTGATTTCTGGCAACTAGAATAACCACTTCCTGGGTTAAGAAAAGATGTTAGAGGGAAGAACAGAGATATTTGGGAAGTCTCTGAGACTTTCTTTTTTCCAACTGCATCTCTATCTGTCAATCATCAGCCAAGTGCATAGGCCTGTAAATTGTAGTATATTCAGTTTCCAGCAACCACAAGGACTGCTTAATTAGAATCAGGTCCTAAATGTCTGTATTACTTTGACATAGATTAAAGGAGCTTCTACTTAAGTGTACTCCCATAATGTGCCAATTTATAGCATGCACAAAACTTACAAAATTATGTGATTGCTATGGGCTGCTCTGCAAACATAAAGTGGCTTGTGTTTTGAGGAGTACGTACAAAAGGGAGATGATGACATGCAAGTAAACATCTGACACTTAAAAAGTGATTACAACCTTTTTTTTCTTAGATCAGCAATCACTGTGTGGATTTTGTTTGCAACTATTCAACCTTCTTGCTTTGTTATATAGTATCACTATGACACAAAGAAAACATTGTCCTCCAGGGACACAAATTCATCACGCACGACGGTGCAATCACGTATGACAGTGCAATTGCGTCTGTGAATATTACAAGGAACTCATCAGCTAAGCAGGAAGCAAAAAAGTCTGACATCAAGGAAACTGATTCACCAGGGACAAAGGCATGAGCCCTAGTGATGCACTGTGTGACTTAAAGGAAGCAATGAAGGTTTTCTAAGAAAGCTAGGACAAACAAAGGGCATCTACCTGAAGTTATTAATTGGCTGAAGGGGTGATGCAGCATGGCTGCAATGCTACACTAGGACTGCAGAAAGTCTGAGGAAGTGATAGGCTCTGCTAATCCACACTGTGCCCAAAAACACAGAGGAAGCTAAAACCAAGACTAATGCAGAATATGCAGCTCTCAGGCTGCTCCAACAGAAACCCAGTCGGTTTGAGATCACTCAGTAGCATGAGGAAGAAAGCACTGTCAGCCTTCAGCTGTATCCTTCACAGCACTTTTCTGTCAGACAGAAGTAATGAGCATGCACGACTCATGTCTTGCAGTAGTCAGAAGGACAGAAAATGAAATCAATTTAATCTCAAGTTGTCTACAATAAATATCCAAAGAAGAACAAAAATGTTTTAATTTCCATGCAAAGCAAATGAGTTTAGGCTTCAAAATGGGATTTAGAAGCTTCGGAGGAGTAAGTAATTGATAAAACTCACAAAGAATTATGAACACAGACTTACAAGAAATCTTCCTTGTCAAATTCGGTATGTGCAAATCAGACAAGCTCTGGAAACAAGTCTGAGTCGTTGAAGTAGTTCTCGCCCTCACAAATAATCTACTGGTGCACCAGGTCCCCCTGCACTTCCATTCAAAATAATTCAAGTAGCATTAAATTAATCCAGCACATTTCTTATGTCTAGGTCTGGTGATAACAACTCGCCCAAGAAACACCTGACCTAGATAGAAGGTGACTTGATGAAATGAAACATCATGCTTCCAGGTTCCAGCTCCAACTAAGGACACAAAATCACAGAATGTCTTGGCTTGGAGGGGACCTAAAAGATCACCTAGTTCCATTGCCCTGCCATGGGAAGGGTTGTCACCCTTACTAGGCCCTTCAAAGCAAAAAATGCCCATTTATTTTAGAAGAGAGAAGTTACACATTTTTCTAGTTCTCCTTATTAAAAACACGTTTGTCTGGATACTTCCAAAACATCACAGATGTGTAAGACTGAAAGTTCCTCTGGTCTCATTGCTTATTTTCCCCATTTTTTAAAAGGATTTAATGAGAAGGATTCCACAGCCTTCCTAAGCAACCCGTGCCTGGGCTTTGTTGTTCTCACAGTAAGTTTTTCCCAATATCACAGATAAAACTTCCATTCTGCAAATCAAACCGTTTCATCCCTACCACATAAGTGGAGTGGAGAACAACACATCACTTTATAACAATCTTTAAACATTTGAAGACTATTACTGTAACTCCTTTTTCTAAGCATACTTAGTTCCTTTTTTTTTTTTTTTTTCCAAGCAGTTTAGGTTTTCTGAGGTCCCTGTCATTACTGTCACTTTTTCTCTGGTCCTTTTCTCAATTTGTCACCATATTTTCTACAAGTGTGCAGCTCCAGAATGAATACAGAAGTACAGCTGAGACCTCCCTAGCGACAAGTAGAGCAGAATAATTGCCTCCCATGCCTTATGCAATACTCTCGTTAATTCACCTCAGAATGGGATTGTCTTTTTCTACAACAGCAGCATATTGTTAATTCTGATTCAATTACAGCCAACTGCTATTTAGCCACCTAACCAGGCAGTCCCCATTTTGCATCTGTGTGTTTGATTTTCTTTTCCAGTTCAGGTATTCTGTGCTTGTTGTTACCCTTGCATTGATAAATTCTACTTGACTGGATTCTGACCATTTCTCTCATTCTTCAAGCTCACTTCCAATTCTGGTAATGCTCTCAAAATTCTTGCAAGCTCCAGTATATTGTCCTCCATGAATTTGCTAATCCTAATTTGCTAATTTTAATTTGCTTCCTTCTGTCATCCAAGATATTATTGGAAACACTGAACAGTATCATATTTAGGAAGAAGTTTTCCTGGATATATCTTCAAAGGCACTGTGAAATTACTTTGCAGTTTACGTTGCAGGCATTGATTGGAATCTGTTACTCCCATAGGCTGAAACAATAGCTATGGGAAATGTAAACTGAGTCATTCATTTTAGTGAGGTATTAAATAAGAAGTTTCATGACAATTAAACGTCAACATTTATTTTCACTTATGATCAGCTTTGTAGAATCAAGCTAATGTGTTTGTAATTTCTCTTTTAGCGTCAAATAATGAGGAGTGCACACAGTGATAGCTGTGTATCTGAAGTGATTCCTCACTTAATTGCCAAAATATCCCAGTTTTTTCAATCTTTTAATAATTTTACATAAAAAGTAGAATAAATATTTACAATGTAGTCCTGTACTTCTGTTACCTATGCCACCACTGCTAAAATCCACACATTTAACTTTTGTAGAAACATGCTACATTTCCGATGTGATAAAAATTGTCTATGACTACAAGGTAGGGCAGATTAAAAGTTCAGTTTTCAGTTAATGGATATATTTGCACTGATTTCGGTTGGCTTCAGTTTCAACTGTTAGAAAAAGAATTTTGAAATCTGAATAAAGTTAGTTAATTGCAGTTGTAAAAAGTAGTCCTTACACAGCAATATTTAAAAGTTACTTGCTCTGAAATCCATCAAAATGAGATCTGTGGGTAACAGCATACTCCTTGTAAGAATGCTAAGTGAGTATTTAATATTCATGCTAGCATTTATTTTAAGACTATATATTATTACAACTTAGTGGTGCTTGAACAGGAAATAAACTTTCAACATAAGCAGTATTTTGCCTCAGATACAGAGCACTTTATGAGCTAACTTCCTTCTATTGACTCATGCTTACTAAGTCAATAGAGATACAGCAAGGCTGAATTTCTCTGCAGAATACGAATGAGAAGACAGACAGCTGTTTAGCTGGTAGCCAAGTCCTTGGGAGAAAGAAAAGAAAAAAAATTGAGTCACTGAAAAAGTGGAAATTGTGTGATTGTGCTGAATAGATCAACAGTAAATATGCAAAATGATTTCCACCATACCTAGCAAATCAGTAATTTAAATAATTTAGCGAAGATTACAAAAGAAGAACATGCTAAACTGTGTTAATTGGGAAATACTATGTTATGCATGTACAGAAAACTCCTGAATCTCTCTGTGCTGCTGATTATACCTATTGATGACATGTGAAAACATGCCATCATAATGAGGTCCAGCATACAAGAAAAAAACAATTCACTTTGATAGCCAAAGTAATAAAATGGGGTGAAATTCATCAAATTGATAAAGTCATAGAGTTAGAGACTAGTAGTAGGAGTTACTAATGAGAATGCCATCACAGGAAACCGTGAGAGAAGAATCAGACCACACCAGTCCACCATAGAGGACTGTAAACAGATAGTGTGATGGAATGGTAAGCGTGTTCTAAATCTCCAACCGGGCAACTTCTAGTAAGGACAGGAAAGTACTGATGTACTAGTATGCAATGCCACTGGAAGAGCTCATCTGGGTTAAGTGTATGACATTAGTCACACATGTTGAAGACACTGAAGAAATTTTAACTGAATCATAGGTGAGCAAAGAAAGCTAGTGAAATGATCAAAAGAGGACGAGACTGAAATATCTTGGGTTAACTAAAAAAACAAATGGGATGGGGTATCAGTGCAAGTAAATGCTGGTAACAGAAAAGAAGAACTCTTCAAGAAAATATCAAAGAAACCAGATGACCTAAATAGTCCACTCATACAGTTGGCCTGGAAACCTGGACACATTTTAAATGTTGAGTGTGAGTTTCTAAGATAGACTTTTAGTGCAACGATGAAGCAAAAAATCCTGCTTTTAAAATGGAGTTTGGTTAACTATACACAGAAGACATGTCAGAAGACAACAGGTTGTTGAATTTGAAGAGTCCATTTCTGGTCCTAATAAGGAAAAAACCTAAGCCTTTCAATGAAAGGAACTTAATCACAGTGGAAAATCCTGCTGACTTCATTTACAGGGGCTAAAGCTGAGGATCCAGAGGGACAAATCAATCTACATTGTTGCTGAGAACTCTTCTCTGTATGATGAGTGAATCTGATGCAGGATATTTCTAGTCTACCTAGACATTTATTGAAGCAAAACATGATCAACTTACCTGGCAAAAACTAACTGGGACAGAAGTTACTGGTAACTTACTCACTGGAGCAAAGATTTTTATTCATGTTTATTTTTTGAAGTCTGTTTATTAAGTAAACTATATATTTTTAGAGAAAAAAAAAAAAGTGACACAGTTTTTCAGTGTTTTCCAGTGTCTAGATTCAAGATGTACTTTATATCGACTTTCACATAGGGAAGTAAATAAAAAAGTTTTTTTGCTAATGACAGTGTTTCAGATTTAATGATAAATGACAAGGAAACATTTTCAAGCCTTCTAAAGAAGGTACTTAATGAATATAGCACAATATAATCTTGCTGTAACTCATCAGGTTTTTTTTCCTAAATAGACCTGCTGAGCTGATGAGCTCATCATCAGGTTTATACAGGTAGCATGTAACACATCTATAGATACATCAGTACTAACAACTGGAAGGACAAAGCAATTATTCTTAATTGGTCAATATTTTTTGGATGGTACCAAACTAGGGTTAGTCCTATACAAAACACGCAACAAAAAACAGACTTGGTCATGTTCTGTTTAACTGTGATATAACAGATAAGTGGCTTCCTTATAGATGTTCCTATGCAATGAGCAGTGGATTTGCTGCCTGCTGTGAACTCTTGCAGCCATTCCAGCTGAAGGCACCATGGTAACCACAGTGGAGAATGTCCCTGACATTTAGGGAAAGGAGGCTGGGAGAGACTACAAGTCAGGAAAACATACTTCTGGCTCTTTCTCCATCAGATACATGGGAGGAGAAAGAGTTTCTCCTGGAAACATGAGAGGCAGTAGCAAACTGAAACTGATTTCATGCAGCATTAATGAATGTCAAGGAGAAATAGGCAAAAAAAACACCACACAATCAAGTGATGGGTGGGAAAAGTAAGAACTTTAAAATGAAAAAGGAAAACTGAAATAGTAGCTACTCCATCAGAGTAGAAATAAACTAATTTGACAAAAACCTTCAAATGGAAACAGTAGTGAGATGGATATAGGGAAAGGGGATGGAGTGAGAAAACAAAGGAAGTCATCCATAAAAATTATTTTTAGCATTTTTTTTAGTTGGAGGTCCTACCACATATAATGTATAGTCCTGACTTGGCTCCCTCTGAATTCCATCTGCTCAGGCAGATGAAAGATGGCCTGTGTGAGCAACCCTTTCCTAGCAATTATGTTATTGTAACAGCTGTGAAACAGTGGGTCACCACCACTGGTGCAGATTTTTATGAATGTGGCAGGCAGTATTTTTTCAATTTTTTCCTTCCAGTTAATGAAGCAGGGTAATGCGAGGCAGGCGTTTTGTTGTGTGGGTTTTTTTTTTTCATTAAGTCAGTAAAAATAATTGTTGTCAGTCTGTGACCATGCAACCAAGTCCTAAATTTGACTCCTTACATAGCTAGGAGACATTGGAAGTTTAAGATAAATCTCCAAGTCCTTATATGCAAATAATTCTCTTTCCTGCATTTGATACGCTTTGCTTTTACGTTTTTAATGTCTTCTTTTTTGTAACCACCTTTTAAAAATTTCTCTGGTTAAGACAGTTTTTTGTCAGATAAAGCTCAATGACAGAGAGGGCAATGACAGAGAAACACCAGTTCAGACGGAAAACAGCTTAGCTCTGACATACAGCATCTATAATAATGTGTGGAAGAAGACAATCAATTGTTTCTGTGGCTCCTAAAACAGGATCACTGCCAGGCAATATTGGATTAAGCCACAGTTTAATTCTTATAAAGCAATCTCTTACAGGAGAGCAGAAAAAGGTCTCTGCAGGAAGGATACAGTCAGTCGAGAACACAACTGCTAAAACAGGCAGGAACTGGCTAAAGTTCTGTGCAGCTAGATGCTCTGATCTAGCTTTTTACAAAAAGAATTTTTTGCACTTTTTAAAGCTGAAACACAAGATTAGAACAGAACTACAATTCTGACTACAAAATAGAGGGGACAGCCAGGCTGATAAATTTGGTGGAAGCACAGCTACTCTATGGACTCTGCTGCAAAGAAACAGTTTCAGATTTTCCATGAGACATGATGCATCTGAATGTTCACAGCAGTTCCATACAAACCACATGCACAGAATAAAGGCAGAGGGAATAAAGGCTGTGAAGTCAAGGGAAAATACAGTGGCATTGAGCCTTAATTTGGAATCATATACTAATTGGGATGCAAGCAGCTTCTAGAGTTATCTATTATTTCTTCAGTGTGGTGCAGAAAGCTTGTTATGTTAAAGAGAAACAAGGCATAGACTTCTTAGGGAAAACTTCCCAGAGTGAATCTTTCCATTATAAATAAGCTGTATAATTCTCCTGTTTAATTCAGTTTCTCAGAAGTGTGCTGATGTGCCAATACAAGTCATGGTATTGCATATAAAACAAGTGTATACAAATAAACACCACACAACATTCCTCAGAGACTCTTGATAGATAGTATTTTGTGTACAATTAGCAATGATTTCTGCCTCTTGCTTATTTATCTTCCTTGACATGAATTACTACTGCTTTCAGCAAGCCTGCAGCCTGAACTAGCTATTGCTGACACCTTCACAATCTCATGGCCCATGGAGCAGCAGTGAGCAGGTGGAAAGAAATGCAACTACCATGCTAACGCTGCACAGAAAACCTGCCACAAAGCTACCAACTGGCCTGGCTCTGAATATGTAGCCAAAGAGAAGAAGTGCATTTTTGTCTCTGAAGGTAACATTATTTACACATTACAGAGGAAGTACTGACAGTATCTTTTCTACAAGTTAATTTTAGAAGGATCAGAATTTTTCAGTGGTTTAGGGCTTTTTTTTCTAGCAAGTGTCAATTTCTCCAAAAGAAAACTGATGATGGGATTCCATAGTTTCTCATCCTGAAAAGTTACGAAAAAATTATTTTTTCTGTGAAAGAAAAAAACCAACAATCTAAAGGATTTGAAAACAAAATTCAAAAATACATTGTTTCATTAAAAAAAGATGTATTACAGTACACATATATGTTTTAAAACTGCTTTAACCCCAATTGACCCATGGAAAAACTAGGTCACAAATGGCTTCAAATTTGTAGCACAGAAATAGCTATTGCCCTCAATTCAGTAGGTTAGCAAAGTGCACATATTGAATTGGATTTGAGTTCAATAGCAAAGAAAAAAAAAAGCTGATATAAACACAGTAGAAAACCCCTATGAGTAAAAATGTTCACGAGGGCTGTAGCAGGTGAGTAACACAAGGCCTTCTGAAAACATAATCTCTTGAAGAACCACTTGCAGGGCTCTAAAATTCAGAAATCATAAATCACCTTGATACGTAGTGATGATGATATCGAAGTAGTCATCTGTGCTGGAAGTGAGCAGTCCTGAAGTACATATCCTTCCCACTTTAGCACCGATTGAATGTGCTTGTAAATGAGAAATGATTCAGGAGTATATAGATGAGGATACTTTTATGATCCTTTTGAAGGACAAAGAGGCTTAACCACATGCTGTAGTCTACTGTGAGAAATCAGTAATCTGCTTTTTTTTTTTTTTTTTTTTTTTTTTTTAATTTAAGTTCAGTGTATTCCCAAAGACAACAATTCTATAAAAGCTTTCCATTTCAAATCACATTTACTTAGTAGGCAGTCTATATCTCCGTGACCCTCGGTCAGACCTTGTCAAAACAGCTGTGCCACACTTTGCAAATACCACATGCTTTGATTTCTACATTTCAGAAATGGGCTCTCCTGCATTTGAATAATCTCGTTGGTGCTCAGAATTAGATGACATGCAATTTCTGAAAATGACACAGCTGGGTTATTTGTTTATAGCATTTAAAGAAAGAAATGGGGGAAGGAACAGGCCTTATCAGGAAACTGGAAAACGGATGACTTAAATCTTTACTGACAGACATTTTCCAGTGAGATGCTAAATATGAATACCAACATGCTGTTCTTCATAACTATCCTGCGTGCACACAACTTTAAAAGGTCCATTAATTTGGGGTTCATTTTTCCTACCTTCCCTGCTTCCAAAGATCTTTGCAAGTCTTCCATTCAGTTTTATCCTAGAAATATTAAATGAATCATTCCTCCTAGCAATCCTCTGGTGAGGTCACATCTGGAGTACTTTATCCAGTTCTGTGTTCCCCCCCTACCCCCATTCAAGAAAGACAGAGAACTACTAGAGAGAGTTCAGCTGACATAAAGATAATGAGGGGCCTGGAGCACCTCCCTTCTGAGGAAAAGCTGAGAGACCTGGGCTGCTCAACCTGGAGAAGAGAAGACTGAGGGGATCTTATCAGAGGCATTCAGCAACAGGACAAGGGCCAGCGATCACAAACTGGAACACAGGAAGATCCAAATGAACATGAAAAAAAAAAAGTACTTTGAGGGTGACAGAGCACAGGAACACAACCAGAGAGCTTGTGGAGTCTCCTTCCCCTGCCTGGACTCTTTCATGTGCAACCTACTGTTGGGAACCAGGCTTCAGCAGGGGGCCTGGACCAGATGGTCTCCAGAGGGCTTTTTCAACCCCTACAATTCTCTGATTCTGTGATAGAGCTCAAAGATCATCTCTCCTGATCAGAAAGAATGGAGACCGCCGATGAGACCATAGCACTTCATGTGAATTCAAAGGTCTGACCATAAATATATTGAATAGATTTCTTATTGTGTTGAATAACATGCTTTGTGTTGTTGAGTCAGTAAACTGAAATATCTTGAAAGTTCACTTTTCTATGGTCATTGCAGTTAGCATGTAGCTCACTCATTGAGTACAGCTTGTCTCTTTGACGTGAACAGATGCATAACACTGTAATTTCTGTTGCTGAATCATCAGCCTTCCCAAGGCCATAATAATGTGACAGGCTTTTTAATTAATAAGTCTGTGAATTTAATGATAAAACACTGGAACCATGAGTGGCTGCGTGATCAGGGGGATGTAAATATAAGTAATGAGCTTTCATGCGTGAAAAGGTATGGCAGCCTCTGAAGCATAAGATCTACTGAAAAAAAAAAAAAGACTCTCTGCAGAGCTATTTTTATAAGAGTTAATAAAAGAATGCATGTTATTTTGATTTATTATGCTGCATCCTTTATAGAAGAAATACTCAGGACCGAAGAGTACAGACCCTCCTTTATTTGTCACAACAGATGCAGCACATCACTCTTGATTATATTTTGTGAATATAAACCACAAAGCAATTTATTTCATAGAAGGAGATAAAATGATCAACTCTTCTCACAATTTTCTGCTGATACTGCCATGATAGCTAGATAGCAAGAAAAAAATATGTATTGTGTATCATGAACACCAGAACAAGGTTCTATCCTGCCAGTAACAGGAGGATCTTTCACCAGTTTTTGGCCAGATCTTTCTTGGAGACCTGTTTTGGTCTGGTATAACTGTTTATTAAGTCAGTCCATCAGTCCTGGGTTCCATCTTTATGTAATAAGGCTATTTGGACAGGCAAGACAGAGCAAGGGTGAGAAGAGAGTCTGAAACATTTCAATTTACCTGTATTAATTTTTGGGATAATAGAAACAGGTGACATCTTACAGGATAAGTACAATCAGCCACCAATGTCAAAGTTGCTTTCTTGAGCCACGGTTCAGATTGTGTAGATGCATGCTTACTTTTTAGGCTGACTGAAAAGCAAAGAAAACCTGTGGATGTTTATGGACATGAGCAACAGGTTTCCCATAAACTTTATGAGCAGTGAACGTGCACTAGAATTGCCACAGTATTATCATACAACAGAACAAAATTTGAAATTAAAATACTAAATCTTGTTTGGACAATGAAGAGAATTACATTTTCTCAGTGCCACTGAAAATAAGGCCATTTTTATTTCAGAGTTAAACAGCAGGCAACTACAACTTGAAATCATCAGTATGAATTTCCAAAACCCAGGGTGGCAAAAATAGCCTTTCAAATGTCAACTAAGGTTTTGTCTTTGTAATGATAATAGTGTGGAAAAATATAGTATGCAGATCTCCAGGGGGTGTTGAATTAGACATACAGTGATAACAATTTTTAGTTGCCCAGAGAGATTGTGGATGCCCCATCCCTGGAAGCAATCAAGGCAAGGCTGCATGTAGCTCTGGGCAGCCGGGTGTAGTGGTTGGTGACCGTGGCCACGGTAGGGGGTAGAAACCAGATGATCTTTGGGGCCCTTTTAATCCAAGCCATTCTATGATTCTATGATTCTATAACTGGAGATGTCTGCATGAAAAGTGCTGAAGCAGGGCCCTCACTTTATGTCCTCAAGCACCGTATGCACCTGAGTATATATGTATGGCTAAAGAGAAAGGCTTTGCCAGCAGTAAATCAGGAGGGAGAGGCATGCAAAGTGAGATGACTACATGCTGGTATCTCACATATTACACGAGTGAGCCAGCAGGTCTGAGTTCTCCAGCTTGCAGAGTCTACGCAGTTTTGCCATCCAGCAATACAGAATACCCAGCAAATATAATCTGAGGCTGTTGCTGCAGCTGCAGTGGGTGCATGCTCTGAGTTAGCCTTCTCTGATGTCCTATGTAAAATTCATTCAGTGTTCTTTAAAGTAAACTCATAAATTGCCCTCTGGTCACCTGTAATCCTGGAGGCTTATCTCTGCACTTCTCTAACTGCAATATTAAAAAACGGATGGATTTTGGACACAGAATATTGTATGATTGATTTTATGCTTGAGTTTTGCCGTACAATGTGTGTAAGTGGGAGTTTTCATTATAAATCTCATTTTGAAGGGTTTATGACTAACTTGTTTCAATTCTCTCTAGGCTCAAAACTTGTTAGATGTTTTACCCTGGAAGATAAAAACTATCCCAAAAATGAGAAAGAGAGTGAAAGAAAGAAAAAGAATGGTATAATTTTCTTTAGTTACAAGAACATATTTTGAACAAATATATGAAACACTGAAATCTGGAAGTCCTTATTTAAACAATAACTGAAATCATTAAAAATGTAAGAGCCTAAACACATTCACAGGAAGACAATTTTTATGTTCTGGGTAAAATACATGTATCATTTAGGGAAAAAAAAATATCTTTCCAATATTACTGGAAGTGGCTTGACTTATACAGAAGAATCTAGGAGGGTAACTGCAAATTTCCTATAGCTCTTCCATGATTAAGAAACACTCATTCAGAATTTAAGGATATAACTTTCTTACTCATGCAAATGAGATTTTACTGCCTTATGACTGACTTTTTAGGATAAGTAGCATGGTGCCTGAAAGGATGCTTGAGTAGCCAGAAGCAAAGCACAGAAGTTCATATGCAATATATGGGTGTATTCTCACGCACAAAATGCATTGCACATTGTTTCAGCCTTTCTGTGTGCTTTTCAGACTTACCTGAATAGAAGTATTCAGATGACAAAAGAGAACCTAACAATGAAGTCCCAGCCTTCATTGAAGTGTCAAGTTTAAGGTTTTAAGGCTTTTTCCCGAAGTCACAGACATAGGAAGCATAATCTCTCCCGCTGCAAAATTGCCATAATTTTTGAGAATCCATTTTCTACATTTTTACTTCAGGAATTGTTTAGGCATATGGTAGATGGTAGATACACAAAACAGGCTCTTGAAGTTATAGGAATGAACGTGAAGACATGAAAGCAAAGTAAGTTCTTTGGTAAGAAAGTTTTGTTTACCTGTGTATGACCAATCAACTTCTTCAGTCAACTTCCGCTGCTGTCTGTAGTATCCGTATACCAAATCTGCAAAATAGCAATGAATTTACAATATTAAAAATAGAGGCTAATAGGAACATGACATATAGATGACTCTCTCAACTCCAAGAAGATAATCACTGTGGGAATTACTGATATATGATTTACTTAGTCTGTATTTTGAACTTCAAACGGTGAGAATGGTTGACTAGAATACAAATACCATTTGTATTGTATCATATAAAGGTCACAAACAAAACAATGTGTTTTTTATGTGTTTTTTTTCAGTTTATCTGAATCTCGTTTGTTTTTCAATTCTTAACTTTTAGCTTTACACTTGACATCATCTGCGATGTCCTTCAGAAAGAACCAGACTAAATTACTTGGAAGTCAAGGAAAACTGAACTTCAACTTCAGTATAGTTAGACTTCACAGTTTTTCCTCTATCTTTATATTATTGATGCCATTTAAAAATAATGAAGAAATATTCAAAAATTTCACTGCGGGCTAGCATCAGCACTTTAACTAATGTATGTGTATCTCCATAAACCCTACTGAGAAAAGCTAGAGATTCAACACTTTTTATAACATTGTTTTTCTCTAGAGAGACTGACTGTATAAATTGATTTTTTTTCTGACTACTGAATAACCTTCACCACTGTGCTCTTTGCTGGCATAATTCTAGCAATACTGCTGATGCATGCACATAGAAGAATGTGCCCCCTACTACTTATTATTATATGCAAATTGTAGATTTCTTTGGTAATTTCTAGAGTAATAATATCTTCACAAGTTTCATCAAATACTGCTCTGAAGAGGCACAATATAACCCATTTAAGAAATAATTGCATATGAGCACACATATGGATTGCCTCCTTGAGAAAATGCCATGGAATTTTGCTCACATTCTGCAATAAATACAATTTCATGAAACAGAAGGATAACATCCATTTATTTTTCTTTAATAAGAACAAGTTTGTAGCACTGCTTACAGTACATTCAATCGCAATTGCTATTTGGAAGGTTAGCACTCTGCAGTGCTTTAGAATGATTTTCTGCTACCTATCTGAAGTCCGTGTATTTTAATAAATTCATCTGCAACCTCCACGAAATTGGAATTCCTTTTCAATGTTTTTCTCTTCACTTCCTTCCTCCCCATCAAAAAAACACCCTTGTAACACTTAGCAACATTCAGTCATGACTAAGATTTCTACAAAAAAGAACAACCCTCCCACATGAGCAGCAGAACCGAAAGCAGAGGCAAAGGGCCTCATGTGCACGGGTATTGTCTATGGACTGTGTTTTCAAGTCAGTATGCATTATGCCTGCATCTTTAATTAATTATGTAAAAGAAAGCTGTTTAAGTTCTGATTCACAGGTGTTAGTTGCTGTCTCCAGTTTCCTCCTTTATCCAGTGTCCTCCTAATTGTTGCTTCAAACAATCGCTGGAGCATTCATATGCTAAGTGCGCAGGGTTTGGGCGTGAGAGCGTCCCACCACTTTCTAAACTCCTCATGGAGGCCTGATGGACAAGGAGCGATAGCTTCAATGAGCAAGAAAAAAAGGAGCAAGGTTCACTTTTTTTGGTGCATTACACACTTACAGACCCAGTAAATCTTACGGAAAGTCTTTATAAATGCCAGGAGACCTTAGGAGTTCATACAGCTTCTCTCCTCTGCCATTCACATATTGTGCTACCGCACTCACAGACAGTGATTACCCGTGGTCTTGGGACTGCCTCTTTCTGGTACACGAGTGACAAAGTGGAGGAAGAAAATAAAATTTCATTTGGGGAAGGGAGCAATTGAGGAATGAGGGGTGTCAGAAAAAGTGTGTGTTTCTATAGGAATGTACAGGGACAAGCACATGCAGCACTTCCTGCAGTGAACTCCACTACTTTCCCTGGCAAAACCTCACCATGCATGGTATAAAGCCTTGCTGTGTAAACACCCAGTGATCAGCTGAGAGTACAGAGACCAACTAGGAGGAAACGGTTTTAGAGTTAACAACCTGACAACCATTTTTCTTTTGGAGTATGACAGCATGTATACCTCTATTTAAATAATGTATTCAAGTTCCTAATGTGTAATTTAAATTTGTATGGTATTCATAAGAAAGCCTTCACAAAAGTCTTGTGGTTTTATATGTAAATCTACAATACTGATACTTGAACTTTTAATCATCTCAAGAATGAGCATGGCTCTCGTGATGCTGACTGCCTCTTCAGACAGTACACAAAATAGCCTGAGTTCTACTGCTTGAGGTGTTGTTTTATGAAGCAAAAAAATCCTTTATGTTCTCCTCTGCTTTCAGGAGGCTGTTGAACATGTTTCCAAAGACTGTTGATTTATTCATAGTGCAAGACAGCTCAGTTGTGGGATCATTTTTCAGTGGTTCTATGGTTATCTTTCTATGTACGTCAGGGAGGCATCCAAGATATCATTAAATCATTAAATGCTTTTTGTTCCCTTCTACCCTCCTTCAAAGCCAGGTTTTCTGTGACTTGTTTCCTTTTACATTCTGTATACTCCCAGAGGCCGATAAGGTTAAGAGTAATGTTAGCTAGTGCTGCACCGTGTCCTGGTTTCAGCTGGGCCAGAGTTGATCTTCTTTACAGTGTCCAGTATGATGCTATTGTGGTTATGGCTTTAGGAGAAAAACAGTGTTGATAACACACCAGTGTGTAAGCTGTTGCTGAGCAGTACTGCGCAGAGCCAGTATCAGATTATTGTATTGTCCTGCCAGTAAGGGGGCACAAGGAGCTGGGAATGGGCAGAATCAGGACAACTGACCTAAACTGACCAAAGGGCTGTTCCATACCTTATGACATCATGTGAAAAAACAGTAAAACTGAGGGAAATGGGCTGGGGGGCAGCTGCAGCTCAGAGGCTGGTTGGGCATCAGTCAGCTGGTGGTAAGCAATTGCTTGTGCATCACTTCTTTTGTAAATATATATATACACATATATATGTAATCATTACTGTTATTTCTCTCTTCCTGTTCTGTCTTAATAAATAGCTTTTATCTCAAGCTATGACTTCTACTTTTTTTCCTGATTCTCTCCTCCATCCCACAGGGAGCAGGGGAGTGAGTTAGTGAAGGGCTGTGTGGTGTTCAGCTGCCTGCCAAGTTAAACCACAGCACACTGTTTGTGAGGGGCAGCTGGACCAACCTATTTGTTCTTGACCTTGTTTCATGCTCAGTCACAGAGAGAAAACAGAGAAGATAAGTTTCTGGTTAAACCATAGAGGTGGGAGTAATAAGATCTTGTAGATATTTTTTTCCAACTAAAATGCGTGAGTATCCAGGTTTTCTTCCTCTAAACATGACTTTGATGTCTCTTTTGCATTTATGGGCAAGTCAAGTTGTTTTTTATTTACTTCTGTGAATGAAGCATTCAGAACCTCAGTGTGTATTTATTCATCAAATGTAAAGGTAAAAAGTGAATAGTTTTAAGATTAAAATAAATGTCTATGAATGAAATCTTGATTTGACACTCTGTGCTCGGATAACAAAGCACAGAAAAAAATTAAAAGAAATGGAAATGGAACTTTGAATCTCTAATTTTTGTCATGGCAATCCTTTAAAAGATGCTGAGGCAACAAGCCACAGTGCCCTCCAGAGACCCTGCTCCTCAGGCTGAGAGAAAAGGGTATTGAGAGGACAGTTCCTGAGACACAAGTTTGTTTGGGGATGCCACACTCAATATGCTGCTTTGCTTTGCAGGATACAGAGTGTATTCTGTAATTTTATAGCAGGCTGCTGTAATTTTACTAGGTTTTTATACCTGTTCTTTTTGCCAAGGTGGTGTCAAGATACCAGTTGCTAGATTCAAAAGAACAAAGGGACAATCTCCTGTGGTTTTGCCCTTGCTAACCCTAAACTACAATCTGAACTTCTTTGCTGCATTGCCAACAAAGCCTCCACTTATGAAATTCTATTTTATCTGTGGAAGCTGAGACACATTTAGATATAAGATTTTCTACAAATGAGGTGCTGATGTTCTGTGTGTAAAGTAGAGGTAGGCACTCAACTCTTCACTCAAGTTGTCAACACTGCTTGTCAACATTGCTTGGTCCTAGGAAGTCACAAGTCACTCACTACTTTTCTCCTGTCCCCAGATGGAACTGAGGAACAAGGAGGGTAATAGACAATGGCAACACATTATAGTCATGTATGGCATTAAAATCAATACAAATTTCAATTTACATGGATAGGATTGGATTTGTGGTTCGTATCTCAAGGAAGAGTATAGAAACACACTGGATTCCAGCAAGGAATTGGCTGACCAGAGAGGTTGTGGATCCCCCATCCCTGGAGGTATTCAAGGCCAGGCTAAATGTGGCTCTGGGCAGCGTGGTCTAGTGGTTGATGACCCTGCACACGGCAGGGCATTGAAACTAGATGAACTTTGATATCCTTTTCAACCCAGGCCATTCTATGATTCTATGATTCTATGATAAGGATGTAAGCAATCACTGAAAACGTGCTAATTTTCTCTTTGAGAAATATGAAGTAGAGAAATTCTCATTTTAAACAAAATTGTGCCTTATGAGATCTCCTTTTCATACACTTACATTATTGACACTGCACAAACTGGGTGTTGTCAGTACTAGAAGCTTATACAGGTTTGGAATAGATTACAAAAATCTGTAAATGAGAAATCCACAAACACCTCTTAAACAGAATGATACCACTTTTGGATCACTATGTCCCTGAACCAGACACCGATAAAACTGGGAGGATTATACTGGAAAATTATCATTACATATTTATTTTAATGTACTTCCCTCAACATTTGCTATTGCCTGTTGCAAGGTGTTATCAGAAAAGTGGCTTGACCTAGCAAAACATTCTTCAAATTTTTATTCAAATATCTATTTGTACTTTATTCTAATACATACCAGCATCTGAGAGCTTGCCCAGACACTCAGCAAGCTGTTCAGAAGGACAAAGAACTAAGCATCCAGATTAACGTTTCCTTCTGCAAAGACTGACCTAAAACCACTGAAGGCTCTCAAGGTGAACAAATTTATGCCTAAAAGTGAATGCCTTGTATGCTACTCATCCAAATACAGTAATGTAGCTACGACTTTATGCTCTACTTGATCTACTATTTTTACTCTTCAACAACACTTTTACAGAACATAAGACATTTAGAAAGTCATATTTTTAGACTAAGATGCTGGAGAAATGTTAGGTTGAAACACAAAGTACAAATTGAAATAGTAAGATAAGAACAAAGATGAAATTAAGAAGAAAAGAATAGCTGAAATAGTTTAGGGACATGCAGGTAGCTAGTGGCTTAAAAGTAGGGCACTGGACAAAGATCCTACAAATAAGTCAGAGAGGAAGACAAAATGCACAGCTGACATAATATTTTTTCTTTAAAAAAGCTACATGTGATTAGCAAAATAGATGCTTAACACTTTTCACATATTAAAAAAAAAACAATAAATGGATTAGAAAGGCTTTTATTATATATTCTACTTCAAAAAACAATCTTAAACAAAACTAAAACTAAGCAAAATCACCTCTGTTGATAAATAGAGCACTTCCTCCATAATCGTGTCCTTATTTTAGCTCCTTCTGCTGACAGAAAATCTCAGGACCCATTTGTATACCTTTCAGCATCTTATCATGGTGTAGTTTCATTTTCTTGACTTCAACGATTCTTGATTTATGCTGACAGATGAATGAAAAGATTCGGAGCACAGTACGTATCAATCCCTTTGAGACAGTGAACTACATTTGTCTAAATAACGTCTCTTTCATGGATTTGTTCAATTTGTTAATGTCATCTGTAAAACTCTTAAAAACACCAAGATGATTTTATAGCCCATTTCTACCATTTCATATATTATTTATCCCAGAAAGTCAGTGTCTAAATCTTTTGTCAAGATGGGCCTGAGAATTCTGACAGTCCTAGATAAATTTAAAATTGTATTTTTTTACCCACAGTTCCTTCTGGGTAGGCTTATTTTAGTCATAGATACATTTTAAGGTATCTATAAAGAGAGTCAGTTCTCTTCATCATGCTGGAGTGTAGGCTGCTCACTCTGATACAGACTGAAAAGTGAAACTTTCTGTGCAATAAATATGAAGCCAAAACAGAACTCCTCTTGAAAGGTGACAATTGTGTTTATTTACTAAGAATGTGCATTTACCAATATGGATTGCATTCAAATGTGGAAAAAAGAAAAAGAAAAAAAAAAGACTGATGAGTTTAATTGAAAAGTAGCTGTCATTAAGCACCAGGATATTAACAAGAGCTCTGTTTACTTCAGTTGTCACAGCTTTATAGTGAACAGTGCCATGAATTAAAAGGATAATACCTATGGTATGAACTATGGTTTGTAAATCACATTTAACCACAGTTTTCCAGTGCATCTCTATATACAAAAGCAACAAGACCTCCCTGTACTCAGCTCTGGTGAGGCCACATCTCAAGTACTGTGTCCAGTTTTGGGCCCCTCACTACAAGAAAGACATTGAGGCCCTGCAGTGGATTCAAAGAAAGACAACAAAGCTGGTGAGGGGTCTGGAACACAGGCCATATGAGGAGCGGCTGAAGGAGCTGGGATTGTTCAGTCTGGAGAAGAGGAGGCTCAGGGGAGACCTTATTGCTCTCTATAACTACGTGAAGGGAGGTTGTAGTGAGCTGGGGGTCGGCCTCTTCTCTCGTGTAACAGTGACAGGACTGGAGGGAATGGCTTCAAGCTGTGCCAGGGGACATTCAGGCTGGACGTTAGGAAATACTGCTTCTCTGAAAGAGTGGTCAGGCACTGGAATGGGCTGCCCAGGAAGTGGTGGAGTCACCGATCCTGGAGGTATTAAGGAATGTTTGGACATTGTGATGAGGGACATGGTTTAATGAGAACTGTTGGTGATAGGTGGATGGTTGGACCGGGTGATTCTGTGGGTCTTTTCCAACCTTGAAGATTCTGTGATTCTATGATTCTAACAAGGACTCCAGTTTGACCAGTTTATGTTCTACTCTATTGCAGTTTTACATGCCCAGAGTTTACAGAATGCACTATTGTTTTTACCAGCAACTGGAAGGTGGGAGTGAGCTCAGAATACCACAGAATATGACCAAACTGCTTAAACTTGCTGCTTCTGCTTTCGTGTTGACTACTGGCAAAGTAATAGCGTATGTTAGATGTATCCTTCCATTTGTGATCTTGTACATCTGGACATTAAAATGATCTGACAGACTTCAGCTTCCTACACAACTATTAGCAGTCAGATGAAGCATTGATTATATTCAGTTTTAAGACTTGCTAGGAGTCCAAGTAGCTTTCAAGTGCCAGCTCATTGAAAACAAGTAGACAACAGAGTGTTTAGGTAGGGAACTGCTATCTTTCCAGAAGAGATGTTTTTGAACAGGTACAGGTGAGTGAAATTAGATTCCTATGAAGCTCTTGGGCTACATACAAAGTAACCCAGGAGTCCTGGATGACTAGCCTGCTGTTGAAGGATGTTTAGCAAATTTTTGGTATCTGAAAAGAAAACCAGAAGGGACTTAGGAAGAATGTAATCTACCTGAAGATGTACCACGAATGTTCAATGATTGCAGTGAGGCAAATTGGGTTTTATGATAGAGGTGGGAAATTCTATTCAAATGCAGGGATCAAGCTGTGCCTCCTGAAATACGCTTTTATACAATTGCTTCCTTCCAGACTCTTCTCCTTGAACCCACTTGATCTTATAGTGCTACACATATAAATTAACAGAATCACGTTAAAAAAAAGCTAGGAGAAAATCCAGGCCAGACATGAATAAACAAAATTCAACCAGGTCAGTGAAATTGCAGGCTTCATTTTAAGATGAATTTGCTTCTGTTAGCACTACCAGAGAAATAGGAAAAGAGAGAACTGAGCAGAACTGGACTTTCCTTAAATGTTTATAGCAATGATAATGTAATTGTATTTGCATGACACTCTTCAATGGCACTTAATATGTGTACCTATTTTTTTTGCAAAAAAAAAGAGGTTCTCTTCTCTAGAATATTTAGAAGAATAATTAATGAAATGAAACATATGAATCAACCTACATTGTTCTGTCATCCTATGAATTCTTTGGGGAAAGATGTCATACTAAAATTAAAAAGGACCAAAAAAAAAAAAAAAAAGAAACAACAAACCACCAAACAACAAAAAAGGGGGAATATCTTGAAACTCCTCAAGGAATCCAAGTGTAATCTTAGGTTTTACAGGCTTTATGGAAGAATGGCAACTGCAGAGTGAAGTGAGCACATCTGGGCATTCCTCCATGTTTTGCCAACTTGTACACAATGCAAGGAGAGTTTTGCACAAAAGTTGTATTTTCAATAATCCAGGCACTAAGAGCTCCTACTAGGCTCTTGCTAATTAGCATGTTTTACTTCTTTTGAAAAGCAAGTGGTCAGTAGCTGGTCCTCTGCTTCACCAACCATGAATGAGTATGGTACACGATTCTATTCTGTTATACAGTGTTGTTATTTTCAGATACTGCTGAAAACAAAAATATGTATATTGATGGCTCCTGGAAGTGCTTGTTTACTGCAGCTATCTACAGTAATCTACTCTTGGTTTTCCCATCAGATATTTTGATAAAATGTGTGAGATATCAAATAAAATAAAATCATGCCATTTGAAAATAAAATTTCTTCAAATTTCCTTTCTTGATCTCATTTTTTAATTCTTATTTATCCCTCATTATCTACACTTCATTTACCATTTGATGTACTTTTGAGGTCAAATTCTGTCTTAGATTTCTTATATGTACAAGGCAGTACCTTGATGGAAACAGGAAGCCCATTCTAGTTCTGCCCTATATCACCCACAAAACTGGAACTTCAGAGATATGTTCAGAATTCAGATAATGTTTGGCAGTGGGTACTCAGGAGAGTGTCAGACATTTTGCACAATCGATGTAGTCATGTACCTTGTTCATTTGTATTTAAACTATACACTCTTCATCTTGGAGAGGAGAGGTAAATCTGCCAGGGAAGTTACACAAGGCCCATGTGAATACAACAGAATGTTACACCACTATACAGGTAAACACCTCTATCTTCCAATCTCCTAAGATCTAATTTATCTACATTTCATGTAGCAGTAATAGAAAACAGAATAGAATACAGCTTTATGATTTCAGAAAAAAAAGAGCCTGTTTTGCTAGTTCATATACTTTATGTTCTTTCCATATACATAGGTTGTTCTGAAAGTAATGCCTCCTATTTATTTCCATGGAAACTACAACAAATATAAAGAGCACAATAACACTATTTGATAGAGTGAATTCTTGGCTACAAAACACTATTTTTCAGCATAGTCACCACCAATAGCTATGCATTTGCACCAGCAGTGGACAAGAGCCTTTGTGCCATGCTTATAAAAATCTACACCATCAGAGTCAAACCCTCCGTTGCTGTCACCGCTGCTGAAATGCACCACCCACTGCCTCACCACGCTCAAATCCACTGCTTCGTCTCCATCAACGTTCTGCAAGCACAGATGAATGTCAATGGGTGCCATTTTTTTCTGCGGGGAGGAATTCAGTGACACACCTTTGCTTCATACACACTTCCAGGTCAGATGCCATTCTGTCAGGCTGCCCCTCTGCTGCCATCTGTCACACAGCAATAAAATGCAACAGAATATTGGCAGGAAGGTTCAACCCCTACTGCCATACCACCAGTATCCACTTCTGATGTCACTGGCCAGCAGAATAAAATAGGAGGCATTAATTACAGAGTAGCCCTTTATGCTTGCTGAATTCTGTCTCCAGACATAAGCCCAGTAGAACAAGGTTTGACACAAATGAGGAAATAATAGCCCTATAAGATGATAGATACATGGTTTAATCAATCACTGTAAACATGAAATTTCACCTTTCTGCAATAACCATTTCCCAATATAATCCAACTTTTCACTAAGGCAGTAAAAAGCCTTTTCCCAGGTCTCAGGTGGTGGTGGCACTCCATGAAAAGCCTTAATTTGTGCACTGAACCACAAAATGGAGGTTCTGACCTCTTGTTACTTGCAGTCCTACACTGAGTGTATAACATGGTTTGAACTGAAAATCCCATTGAGGCAATTCTCTCTCCAGGTTCAGATTAGTTCAATACAACTGAAAGTTCATATATTATGGCAGTCAGCTGTCAACACTCAATAACTGACTGCAAATTGACTATGACTTCCTAGCAGTACGAAATTAAATCTTTGAAACTAAAATCAGTACACCTGACAATGTCATTATGATTCGTAGGCAATTTTTTTTTACCACAAACTAAACATTGTAAGACACAGAAATTAAATACAGCATGTCTAACTAACAAATCTGTTTTCAGTTAATTTCAATTACTCATCTACCAAGATTAAATGATTTTAATTGCCAATTAATAGAGTAATTAACTGCACTGTCAATTAAGTACAATCAGAATTAGAGGAAAACATTATCTAAAAATGTGTAGTGAGTTAATGGCTTGTGCACACTAAAATCTTGTAAATAGATTTCAGTGCACCTAAAGTGACTTGTCAACTTACAGGTTGCTGACAAAGCCATTCCCACATTGGGAATTCAACTGCCAAAGCTATTTGCTGGTTTGGATCAGGTCTCCCAACAGAACTAAGGAGTTGGAGCTCTTAAGCGATGAAGAATTAGTTCTCCAAAGGGAAACTGAACTCTTAACTCCCACTGTAGGTTCTCAAAGAGTCTCAAAGCCCTTGACAAACAAATATCTGCTCTTGTTGTGGGTGTACAGTGCTAAAATCCTGGGTAGAGACATTAATTAACAGGCTGGAGG
>NW_024962265.1:21674448-21737973 GCF_019238085.1 Lagopus leucura
GAGAGGAGAGGAGAGGAGAGGAGAGGAGAGGAGAGGAGAGGAGAGGAGAGGAGAGGAGAGGAGAGGAGAGGAGAGGAGAGGAGAGGAGAGGAGAGGAGAGGAGAGGAGAGGAGAGGAGAGGAGAGGAGAGGAGAGGAGAGGAGAGGAGAGACAGGCGTACCTCTGACTATACCAAGGCAAACAATGAGTTTTAATAATAGGAATATATTAATGTAGCTATACTATCAAGTATAGCAAAGAAAAGTCAACCATTCTCAGTGAGTGTTCAGAGTATTTGCCAGAGGCTTTTGCTAAAATTTTACTGTTCCTGTGCTTCATCCTTGACAACAATAGTTCATAAATGTACACACTGCCAAAAAGCAGTGACATGCGTAAAGCATGACTGTGAAGTGAGAATTATTTCTCTCTGGTAAGAAAGGGCTTATCAAAGTCTGGTAAAGAGAGATGGCCAGCTTTTGGATTGCAACTCTATACACTCAGTTTGACAACTCGTAGGTAATGTATTTATATCAACTGAAAATGTTTACCTAGGAAGGTAAACATGTAACAACACTACATGATATTCAGATTTGATTGGTGCAGCAACAAAAATTATTCTAAAAAAAGGTATTGAGAAAAACTTTTCTTTATTGGGTTTTCAATTAATGTTACCAGCTGAAAGAGGAGACTGGGAAACCCCTGGAGAGCTAAAACCAGTTCTTCAACATATAGCTGGAGTCAAAACTATGGAAATTTGGAAGTAGGTCCAAAATCAGACTTAAAACAAATAATTTGTGAGGCTTCATCTGAAAAACTGTATTTTGTGCAGTTCTTGCAATCTTAAAACCTATCAAGCACAATGAAATGGGAGAGAGGGAACACTAATGAAAGTGACTGTGGAAAAGCTCTAAATAAAGGAAGATGGAAAAGGTTACAAATGCTTATTTTGGGATGAAAACAAATATAAAAAATAATGAATATGGCTGAAATGAAGATTAGGAACTTTTATTCTCCCTCTTTCTACAAGAACAAGAACAGCCAGGGGCATTCATGAGAAATCTGAAAGTAAGAGAATCAGTAAAAGGGTATACTTCTTTTCACATGGAGGCAATTATCACTGCAGGAAACTGTTGAGTCTAACTACTGAATCTAACCGCTAAGTGAAGATCAAAATAGCTGTGAAAATATTGAGAATGCTTGAGTTATCACATCACATCTAGAAAAGAGCCTGGAATAGATGTAATTACATATGTATGAGAAAAGACTATTGAGTATCTTACTGCTACCCACTGGGAGGTATCACATTCATTCTTCTGAAGCATCTACAGTGGCCTCTGTCAAATGACAGTGAATTCAGGTATGACCCAAGACAGCTATTCCTGCTATACAGGAACGACCCATGGCATTTATATACAGTTATATATGTATATATACATATATATATACAGGAATGACCCATTCTTGAAGAGAACAGGAGTGAACAAATTTTGGCCTAACCAACACTGCAGAGAACACTTTTTATAAACTCTCAGGCAGTGTTATTTTCAAATGTCATAATTCTGTGATTCCTCATTGAACATTTTTTCCTCAAAAATTGATTCTTCTACAAAGGTTCTTTCTAAGTGACCACCTTTTCTTTTGGGCAGTTTCTACACATTCTTCTGTATCTAACTGTTTTTTCAGGTGAACTGGGAGAATAGCCTTATTTGGCCATTTCCCCATATGCTTTCCATGAAGGCAAAGAGATATTACTAAACTGTAAACTCGTTCTTTTTTTTTTTTTTTTCTCGCAACATGTAAGGAAGTCCTCCCTGCAGTTGCCTGCTCTTGTAGTAAAAGATAATTTTGCATGTCCAGTAAAAACATCAGTCAGTATAATACTTACTTAACTGTTCCGTGTTGATGAGATGATGCTGTTGTTTGCACTGTCATCACCTACCAATGATCTTTTCTTCTGACTTTGAGCAGTTACCATGTTTCCCATTATAGCTTTAATGTCCAAACATCTCCACTGTTGAACACACGCAGGGGACCACAGCTCTTATGGAAACAATTTCTGGGATTTACATCTCTGAAATTGGATAATGGGCAAGTACCAGCTGTTCATGCTGGGTTAATTCTGAGTTATGACTTCAAAAATCTGCCTCTTTCCACTGGAAAGCTGTTGGGTAATGCCTTTCTAAAGGAAAGCCAGGAATTGTAGTTACAATGCTCTCTCTAAATGCAGCTTCGCATAACAATACAGCATATTCATTTAGCTAATGTTGGTATAAAATGCTCAGATAGCACCAAAGAGATAGTGTAAAAAACACCTGACATGGATTAGAGACACCACATCTTCCATTTTTTTGTATTCATTTCATTTATTATTTCTAACCTCGGCAACTTCAGCATCATCAAACGAAAATCATCCCTAATGTGAATCTACCATTACACTGTGAAACTATCCTGCAGCATATTAATTAAGCATATTAATTAATTATTATATATTTTACTTTTGTTATCTGAAATATATGACAGTGAGACAGGTATTAAGGTGGAAAATAATGTATAAGCTGAATACTCAAATAATCATAGGTTGCCTAATGCCACTATTCATTGTACTGACATTTAATTTAAATGTAAATTTGGGGTGTAGAACACCCCAAATGAGGCTGTCAGGTAGGATTTCCTCCTGTTAAAGGTAAAGAGGAATACAGTCTCAATCACTTTCTTATTACCAGGGCAACTTACCAGCAGAAACATTTGTGTCTGAGGAAAATCAAGATGAAGTGGAAAAACTAGACCTGACGTTTTGTTATGCCCTATTAAGGTCAGTGTAAGAGAATTTGATGGAGAGACTCTGAATCGCCATATTTCCTCAATAAATTCTAGTTCTAACCTCCCAGGTGAGCTGGCCACCCTAGAGCAGGTCTCCCATCCCACCTGTGAAAGCACTGAGGATTTCTGCTGCTGAATTTCTGGTACTGAAGAGACACTACATGAATTCACTTAGCTCCCCAGCACAAGGCAGGTAATGAGCCAGGACCACTACTGCATTTTCGTTCCTCTTGTTGCCTGAGTAGAGGTTGTAAATAACTGCAGGATCATTTCATCTTTATTTCAGAGATCTATCCATTCTTCAGCTGTTAATTTTTTAATGTTCTTTTACTGATAAATCATCTATTTTAATTGTAGTGGGTTAGCAGCATTATGCTCTTTGAAAGAGAAACCCTTAAAAAACAACGTCTAGCTCTGATTAAGTTGACTATCTGAATTCAAAGCATGTCTTGACTGCTTTCCATGAAAACAACTGATCCTTTTCATGGGTTAATGCCATTGTAACTTCCTCTACACATTGAACAGATTACCATGGACACAAATTCAGACTCCTTCCATTCACACAAGGTCCCTAGAAATTTACATAAGTCGGTAGAGAGAACAGGCAGCCAAGCTTTCACTGCCATGAATATTGCGATGAAACTTTCAACAATCTGTATCTTTGTGTTCTAAAAAACAGTTTACAGCAAAAACTACAATTCAGTTAAATATTAAGGAAAAAAATACTAAGAAAATATTTTACACAATCTTTTTAGCACATAATCTCTATTCAGTTATCTTAAATTAATTTGCTGCCAAATCAGAGCAGTTTGGAAATATCCTATGTACAATAAAAAATGCTACTTTGTTATACCCTAATACCAAGCTTTTTATGTCAGGAATAAAAAACTCTGAGAAACAGAAGTGAACCTATAGCACATGAAACAAAACAAAGATATAATACCTACATTTGACCAAGAAGGTGTACTCAATACAGTTTGTGATTTAAAAATGACAGGGATTTTTGCCATACACGCTCTTCCATATTGAGACTCAGTTTTGTCAATTGTGTTCAAAAAAGTTCCCTGGTCCATAAAACATCACTGTAGTTTTGTATTCAAGAACTTTGTATGCAGAGAGGCCAGGACAGGATCATCCAGAAGTTGAATTTATTGCAACTGTGTTTAGATATCGTGAATAGTGATCCATTTTAAAAAGAGTGAGGTGGATTCCAGTCTTCCAAATGCAAGCATTCCTACCAGATTCTGTGCACCTAAATTACATGAATCCTTCTTGAAATGTTTCCTTGAAAAGAAGCAGTACAGCTTCTATTAGAAAATGTCTCTCGAGGAGAAAATCAGACTTTTCTGAGGAATCTGGTTCCATCTTATTAGGCTAACCTTTTGGTGAATGGTATATTACAGGATGAAGAAAGGTCAGTGCATTCCTTGAAAAGCTCTTAATCCAAAGGCACTGAGGGATGCACAGCTTGTCCCAAATACTTCAGTTTATATGTCAGGAACAAACTTTTCCTCTAACGTTACCCTACTCACCTTAAAAGCAAAGTATGCATTACGCTTTAAACTGTGTGCTCATTCAAACACAGGTTTAAGAATTACTTCCAAACAATGAAATATATTCCATAGTAAAAGAATAAAGAGAGTTTGTTAAGAGGGCTTGGTTTTTCTGAGTACATTTTTCAACCATTTTTTCTCAGTGAGAGAAAATTCTTACTTAGTAGTAAGAACCTTTAAGATGACATCAATACCAATGCATTGCATGATTATATGATTGCATGCATGCATCACTATATTGTCATCTCCACCTGGACTTCAAGGCTAATATTAAGGCTGTTTCTGGAAATGAAGCATCCTGACACTCATCTGAAAAACACAAATCCTGAGTTTCCAAGTGATATTTGTCAAAGGGCACGAACAGAATAGATAGCTTAGAGAAAAAGCTGGAAAATTTCTCTTTGGTCCATTCATAACAAGCAGTATATTAATGATATATTGTTTCACTTATGGGAAATGCAAATTTCCTAAGCCACAAACGTTGATTATTTGAAGTTAACAGTAATTTACTGCCTCTTTCCAAATGACAGGTGTCTGCAAAAATATAGTATGCCGTGGCAAAACAAGAGAATTTTTTTTTCTTTTTGTATGTATGAAATTAAGCATGAAGTAAGCACTGTATTTGAGGAAAGAGTAAAGCACACCTCTTGATGGTGTACTGGTTACAATCCATATGAACAGTGCTTCTGAAAGTTCTCATTTGGCATTAGGCATGGCTGTACTACCATTCAACAAGACCTGGACAGAAGGAGTCTTAACAAGAGCAAATATAGGATCTTGCATCTGGAGAGGAATAACCACATGCATCAGTACAGGTTAGGGGATGACCTGCTGGAAATGAGCTCTGCAGAAAAGGACCTGGATGTCCTAGTGGACAAAAGGTTGTCCATGAGCCAACAGTATGCCCTTGTGGCCAAGAACACCAATGGAATCTTGGGGTGCATTAAAAAGAGTGTGGCTAGCAGATCAAGGGAGGTGATACTCCCCCTCTACTCTACTCTGCTGTGGTGAGGCAACATTTAGACTACCGTGTTTACTGGGCTCCTCAATTAAAAAAAAAAGACAGAGCTCTCCTAGAAGGAATCCAGCAGAGCGCCACAAAGATAATAAATGGCCTGGAGCATCTCCCGTATGAGCAAAGACTGAGTAACCTGGATCTTTACAGCCTGAGGAAAAGAAGACTGAGAGAGGATCTGATAAATGTTTAGAAATATCTAAAGGGAGATAGGAGGCAAACTGATGAGGCCAGGCTCCTCTTGGTGGTGTGTACTGATAGGATAAGGAGCAATTCCTAAAGCTTGCAGACAGGAAACTCCATGCTAATATGAGGAAGAACTTCTTTACAAGTAAGGGTGACAGAGCAATGGAACAGGTTGCCCAGAGAGGTTATGGAGTCTCTTTCTATGAAGAAATTCAAGATCCATTTAGATGCCTATCTGTGCAATCTATTGTAGGGTACCTGCTTTTGCAGGGAGATGGACTACTTGAGTTTACTTCCAACCGTGTGATTCTGTGATGACAGATAAGAATAACAATAAATAGGTAATTGTCAAAAGCCTATTTTAGAAAACTTCTAACCTTCATCCCAGAGGGGATATTTGGTGCTTGAATAGTTGGAATATATGGATCAACATTAACTCTCCCCTCTATTGCACTGTTGAGGCACAGGAGAGGAAAAGATCCAAAGCAACATGAGTCTCCAGGCATCTTGCAGCTGAAGCTAGAAAGAAAAAACTAATACAGGCCTAGCCTTCTACTGCAAATTCTAGCCTTTGCAGAAATGTATTTTGGCTTTAATTGAGAGTGTGTAACAACATGAAGTTTTCAGAGGACCATGGCTTCTGATAAACACCTGAATCCATTCACTTTTGAAGTCAAAGTGCAGAAGACCACAGATGGTGTAACCAGCCATTTTTCTTTCTCCATTGGCAAAACTTACCTCTGGACTGTAGATAAAAATTAAGTCATGATATTACTCCAAATCAGGACATAAGTGTTTCATATCCCTTTCTCATATCTCTTTTCAGAGAAGGGGAATTAAAATGCCAGAGTGTATGGGGAGCTTTAAGTACAAATGAAATTAGAGCTTTGGAAAAACAGTTTCTTCTGGAAGAAGTTAATCCAGAACAGGACTCTCCTGCTTTCCAGTTGCTTTTTTTAATTTTTCCCTTTCCCTTCATTCCTATTTTTTTCTTTTTCTTCTGCTTTATTTAACATCTTCGTTTTCTCCTTTCTTTTCTTTTTTTTTAAATTTTTTTATTTTTTTTTTTGCTAATGTTCAGTAGCCCATTTAGCCATTTTGACAGCCTTCATTTTGTAAGCACTTATTTCCAGATTTCTAAAGTTTTAATTGTTTTACCTAATCTGCTTTCATACGTTTTATCATGCTGAGGCCCACCTGGTGAGCAGGTTCCATAGCTTCATCTGCTGCCAGGGAAAGCTCATGTGTCACTGAAGAATCAATACAGGCAGTGGCTGAAAGATGGTTGCAGTCATCAAAGCAGTCAGATCCTTTTTCCTAGGGTCATCTTGGGAGCACACCAAGATGTTTTTTTTACCAGCCAAATGCCTGCTCCTAGTGGCTATCTTTACCCCAGAGTAGGCACAAACCTATTTGCGTGCATGCACTGTGTCAAGCGAATGCAATACGCTCAGTGTGATAGGAGTAAGCTTCTCAGCCCTGGTGAAACTGACAGCAAAGGGCAGGCTGCTGCCATTAAATTAACTCCCCAGGGAAAAAAAGCTGCCAGCAATGGACTGAATGATGGATGAATTGTTCTGCAAGGCTGCATATAACACAGAGTTCATGGCTTAAGCATTCCCTTTCTTTTTATATCAAATTGAAGTTCCCCTTTTCACCTATGTATTTTGCCTCAGCCCACGTCTCAGATGTGATTTACCCATCATTAGTTTCCTAGTCCCCAGGGTCTCATTTGGATTTCATATTTTACCTTTATCTTTATGGTTTTATTTCCTCAGAATACTCCTTTTATACTGCTGATTCATAGGCTGAGTTCTGTCATCATCAGCAGAGCAGAGCAAACTTCTTCACATCTAACCCACTTCTTCATTAATTGTCATGCACTTACTTTCTCAAGGCTTGGCATTATTAATTTTGTCATAATTAGATTAAGGTTGAATGAAGATCTTATCTCTGCTGAGTGCCAACGAAGCACAAACTAACACTATAACATGACTGCTTTTCTCGAGTAAACAGAAATTCTACCAGTGTTAATTCTGCCTGCTATGAAGGTGTGTAATGAAAGAGAGATTAGAGTATTAACACAGAGACATCTCATTCTATATTCTCTGTCTAGTGCATCTTTGCCAGTTTGATGTCAACTAATTGCTAATTCACGCACTGATGAAAGGATTGCATCTTATTTTATCTAGCCATACCTGACTTATTGCCAAATGAATGGGCTTGCTGCTCTTATACTGGCAATATGCAAGTTTGTGCTAGGATTAAGTTATATTAATTCATTAAAAAGCATCCAGTTTCTTATGAGCCCCACAGTACCACTGGAAGGAAAGGCAGTAGAATAATGTAACTGCAGAAAAAAAGTCCTGTTGTTTTTATTGGTATGTTGAATCATAGACTGCCTTAAGTTGGAAAGGACCTTTAAAGATCTAATTCCAATGCCCCTGCCAAGGGCAGGGATACTTTCAGTTTGCACAAAGCCCCATCCAACCTGGCCTAGAACACCTTCAGGGATGGGGTATCCACAGCTTCTCAGAGCAACCCATTCTAGTGCCTCATCACCCTTTTAGTAAATGATTTATTCCAAATATCTAATCTAAATCTCCTCTCTTTTAATTTAAAACTATTCTCACTTGTCCTATTATTACACTCCCTGACAGAGAGTCCCTCCCCATCTTTTCTGCAGGCCCTCTTTAGGTACTGGAAAGCTGCAGTGAAGTCTTCCCAAAGCTGTCTCTTCTTCAGGCTGAACAACCCCATCTGCCTTATCCTGTCGTTGTAGAAGAGATGCTCCAGCCTTCTGATTATCTCTGTTGCCTTTTCTAGACTCACTCGCAAAGCTCCACATCTTTATAGCACAGGGGGGTCACAGTACTCCAGATGAGGGCAGGCCAGCCCAGTTTTGACACAGTTGAGGACAAAGTTGGCCTTCTGGGCTGCAAGATCACACTGCTGATTCACTTCAAGATTTTCACTATCAACACCCCCAGAGTCCTTCTCCTCAGGGCTGCTCTCAGTGCATTCTTTACCCAGCCTGTATTTGTACCTGATATTGTCTCCAATCCAGGAGGTGGATCTTGCATTTAGCAAAGTTGAATGTCATGAGTTTTGGACAGACCCATCTCTTAAGCCCAGATTTCTTGGGCCCCCTCTTTCTTCTGGGGCTAATTATTACTTCAGTCTTTACAGAGTATGGGAAACTGCATTAGTGAGCACTGAATAATGCGTGGTTCTCACTCAAATCACTCAATACCTCACATTTATGGTCACATTTTGGATACTTTTCTACATTAAAAAGGAAAGCAGATGCTTGTTTATTCTAGGAAACAATATCCTTCTTCAGATTTGGTTTGCTGTATAGTCATTTGCATAAACAGTTGTCTTTTTCTAATTTCCTTCTGAGCATCTGAATCGCTTAAACCCAAGAGTAGCTCTACACATTAAGGACAGAATAAGTTTATTAGACTCTTGCAATTGTTTTACATTTCATGCTGAACTTGCTCCCTGAGCAGGAATCTTCAGTTCCAAAGATACAATGCAGTAGACTTATGTAGTAGATAGCTTGAAATAAGAGTGGAATCAAAAGCTTCTACAAATGCCTTACCTCTAAAAGACATTAAAGTTGTCTAAAAAAGAGAAGAAAGACCTCACAAATTTAAATCTCTTGAAAGACGTCATTATGGAAAGAATTTTCTGCACTCTAGCCAGTTTTATAATCTCCAGCAATTTCCAGCGTCCTGCAATATCAACATATCAATAATGTATGAACCATTCGATGAACTTTTCTTAATTTTAAAATATCACTTGGACAGATGAAATATTAGCAAGTCTTATGTAACACCCTTGGCCCTTTTCTTTCACCCTAAAAAGAAAATTTTCACTGTCACTTTAATACAAAATGTTAATTTAAATCTGACCCTCTGCAGAAGCATCTGTGGCAGTGTGAGATGGTGTGAATACAGTGTAAATATACACAAAAGGAAGAAAAATATCCACCCTACTCCAAACTCTTGAAATATCATGGTAAACCTCTTCATTCTCATTGAGCAAGGAGAGCTGGGTGACATGACACCATCTTGGTTTTTATTTGTTTTTCTTTCTTTTTAATTTCTAAAAGCTTGTGCTAAACAAAAAGTATTGAGAACCATTAACAATAGTAGTTCTTAACCTAATACTATCTTCTTCTTGCAATTTTATTTGTTGTATATAATATGCCAGAAATCGAGTAGCCCTATAGGCCATTTTCCCTGCCAATACCATGTTAAATTTTTTCATGCGTGTGCTGTAGGAAATTACAGTTTGTTTCTTTTTTGTTAATTTATTTGAAATGAGGATATTTTTCACAGCCACCACGGAATCCTGTCTTGGAGAAAAAAGAACAAAGATTTTGCCTTTAAAACTGCAAGTAGAACATCAATTTTATTTTCTAGAATGAATGCAGCCCAGTTAAACACATGCTTCTTCATTACTAGAGCCTTGGGTGGATTCTTAAAATAGTACTCATTGTAGATATTGCTTCAGGAAGAATATAGAGTTGTTTTTCTTCAATTGAAATCAATGTGAAATTTAGCTGAAACCAAATGCCAAATACTGTCTTCCTGAGAAACAACTTATAGAACTTACATGCTGTATCAGCCTGTCTATTCCACCCTGCGTGCTAAAACTCTTCACAGCCACAGTCCTGACAAGTCCAAGTTTTTAATGCCTCTCCAGCAAAACCAGTCATAATTGAAGGTTCCTCTTTGATATGTAAGGCACAACTATGTTTTGTCCATAGAGACACCAGTATGCCATACTCAAGAGCAGCGAGTTTTAGTTCAATCTTGGTTTTGCATTTTGTACAGAGAGATGGCATTAGGTCTGAATACATTCATTATAAATGAAACCTTTTCCAAATGAATTACCTGACAGGCTAAGAAAACACACTTCTGTTTTGAATGTGATGAAGCTATTTGTTTCTTCTTTTTGTGTGTGATGCTAGGCTGTGGGTTTTGTTTTTGTTTTTTTGTCATTACGGCCTGAAAATTACTGTCAGCAGTCACCAATTATATACATGTTGTTATATTAACAATTATTATCATTATTTCTATAGGTCATTGCCAGAAAATCCACAGAACTCTGTGCTGGCGCTGCATCTTGTTTAAGTAGACCTGAAATGAATTTCTCACGCATGATATGTGCGATGGATTACCTAGGACAGTTACCCAGAATCTGCTGGGCAGGACTCTCCACCTTCCTCGCAGACAAGAAAAACAAGGTTGTCTGAAGGGGAATCCGGGACATATCCACAAATGGCCCACAAGGTCCCTTATGAGCAGGAGAAGAGAGGGGAGGTTGTAGGTCAGCCATGGACAAGGAGCTGAGACAGGGCGGTAGTGCACATACGAGAGTAGGGGGATAGTGTCTGCTACTTCCCCAAGCCTACTGCTGTTACATTCATCACATCACTTCTCCTTGGGAGTGTCAACAAGTAATCATTCTACAATTTTTTTCACTATGTATTTCCTATATGTATTACATACTTACATATATGTTAGAGATCAGTATTGTGAAGATGCCTAGAACATTTGAACAATTCCTTCCTCTTCCTTCTTTCTTTCATTTCTCCCTTTGATGCTCGGCTGAACATGAGCCGACAGTGTGCCCAGGTGGCCAAGAGGGCCAATGGCATCCTGGCCTGCATTAGAAATAGTGTGGCCAGCAGGAGCAGGGAGGTGATCATCCCCCTGTACTCAGCACTGGTGAGGCTGCACCTCGAGTACTGTGTTCAGTTTTGGGCCCCTCACTACAAGAAAGACATTGAGGCCCTGGAGCGTGTCCAAAGAAGGGCAACGAAACTGGTGAGGGGTCTGGAGCACAAGTCTTATGAGGAGAGGCTGAAGGAGCTGGGATTGTTCAGTCTGGAGAAGAGGAGGCTCAGGGGAGACCTCATTGCACTCTACAACTTCCTGAAGGGAGGTTGTGGTGCAAAAGGGTCTGGCCTCTTCTCCCAGGCAAATAGTAGGACCCGAGGAAATGGCAAGAAGTTATACCAGAGGAGGTTTAGGTTGGATATTAGGAGAAACTTTTTCTCTCAGAGGGTGGTCAGGCACTGGAATGGCCTGCCCAGGGAGGTGGTGGAGTCGCCATCCCTGGCAGTGTTCAAGAGGCGCCTGGATGAGGAGCTACGAGAGATGGTTTAGTAGCTTGTGGCACTGATAGGAATGGGAGGGTGGTTGGACTAGATGATCTTGCAGGTCGTTTCCAACCTTGTGATTCTGTGATTCTGTGATTCCCTCCTTCCCTCCCTTTCCCTTTTCACTCTTTTTTCTTTTTTTCCCCCCTCCATTTTATCTCTTTCTCTCTCTTTTATTTCTATGTTGGATTTCTATATACTCTGAAATAAAGACTCTAGAAACTACCAATAATGGCTTTTTTTTTTTTGTATATAGGACTCACCACTTTATCTTTCACTGGAGGACAACAAAAATCTAGAATGGTCTCTGTTCATTTTTAACATGTCCTTATTTTAAGAAGAGAGTAAAAAGAAAGGCAAGTTTTTATCCACTGCCTGCCTGCACAATTTAAAGCTTTTGTCCAGATTGGTATTTGTCCTTATTGCCATTAATTAAAAGTCAACATTTACTTCTGCCTTACGAGCAATGGTACCACCTCCCTGAAGCCAGAGCTAATAACAACCACAATGTATCAGATATCGGTTGATTGCAAACGCTGACACGCAAATAGTGACTTGTCTCTTGTTGTTTGACTTTATGGAGGGCAGGAGAGACATAAACTGCACTTCTTCATTTGGGACCAGGAACTATACAGACAGCACATGTTGCAAGACCCCATAGCACTGAGATGGCAACTACAGGAAGTAGCCACTGGCAGCCCCCAGTCCCAAGACCACACTCGTATACGTATGATATATGTATATAAAGAGGAATGGTACATGATATTATTAACATACATGACACATATATGGACCCAAGTTGTACATATGGGAGAAATTTTTTAGTATGCTATGCCTGTCCTACCACTGTTCTGGCTATACACAACATTTAAATATTAAATTACAGGAATGGATAGATTGATTGGATAGAATAGAATCATGGGTGTCCCAATTCAGTATAACTGTTCCTATCAAGTGTGCACAAAAGCTATACTGAGACATGTTTGATAAAGCAAGTGAGTATTACATTTCTTCTTGTTGGCTTTTAGATGGGGAACATGAAGTAACAGACCTTGTGGCAATCCATACTGGTATTTTTGGGGTACACATGGTAAGGATTTCCATTTAGGATCAGGATTAAAGAGGCACTACTGCAAGATAAATGCTCAGACCAGCTGTTTTGACCCAAGCTGTCAAGCATAAATGTGCCTGAAGCTGCATGTAAGTAAAGCCATACATCACTGGGAAGGCTGTGCTTGTGCCAAGGGCTATCTGTCACCAGACACGTCTCAGCCCTTTGCACACGAGTGCTCACATAATATCTGTACACCCTAGTATTTATGTAGTGCTTTTGTTCCTGAACTAATTTAATAAAGTAGGGAGATATTGTCTCAGCTTTACATATGGTAAATTAAGGCAAAAAAAGGTCAAATGGCATGCCTGGGTTGACACTGCCTGCTAGGTTTAGTTCCTACGTCTCATGATTTCCAGTGCCACACTGAGTCACTAGATTACATTAGATGCAATGTAACTGCTGCTTGGGGCTCACATTATATGCAAGGGTCTGCTCCAGGGCCTCCACATGATCAGAAGCCAACTTGCCTGCAGGCATGCTGCAGGTCCCACAAGAACTATAAAACCTACCTTCATAACCTCCTACCAGCAGGATTCAGCCCTGTAACATAGGGCTTCAAGTTAACCATTTTTCTCTTGAAAGGGCTTTGGAAATACTAAGATATTCTTTTACACAAGAAACTTCTGAGTGAAGTATTGCTATCTCTCTTACAGATGAGGAATTGAGACAGGCTTATTCAATACAATTTTTCATAGAATCATAGAATCATTAGGGCTGCAAAAGACCTCTGAGATCATCTAGTCCAGCCATCAATCCATCTTCACTAAGCCATATCCCTCAGTGCCACATCTACTTGCTTCTTTAAAAGCCCCAAGGACACTGACTCCTCCTCCCTAAGCAGTCTGTCACAACACCTCACCACTCTTTCGGAGAATAATTTTTTCCTACTATCCAATCTGAACCTCCCCTGGCTCAACTTAAGGCCATTACCTCTCATCCTATCACTGTTACCTGGGAGAAGAGGCCAACCTCCACCTTGCTACAGCCTCCTATCAGACAGTTGTAGCGAGCTCAGGTCTCCTGAGAGATCTGAGGGACCACTTTGAAAACCTGACTCACAGAAATAGCCAACACAACTTCTTTTCCTAACAGTTGTTCCCATCCTCTCTGTCCTACCAGCTTCTCTTTCACTATTTTCATCAGTTCTTAGTTGATGTGGGAAATTGTCATATTCGTGCTCTGTGTTTGCAAAGTACTTTCACAACGGAACCCTGGTTGTGGACAAGCACATTTGATGACATCTATGTTTAAATATATCAATACATACATGACAAATGATTGCAATTATACAGCATCTCCACACACTGGTTTAACGTCAGATCCAGCCAACATGTGTAACAGCCCAGTTACATGATTCACCTATTCACAGAAGGAGATGGATGCACACTCCCATGTATAAATTAACTGTCTGGATTTCCCATGACTAGTTATATTCCTTAAATGTTTGCAAAATGTCTTAAGTATATTGGCATTGCATCAATAAGCACAGTGCTAACACTTACTTAATGCCTCATGAAAAAACCTGTAGACAAGTAGGGAGATTATTTTTCCATCATTTTATTTGGACATAACTTTATTTACTTCTAAATGAAGTCTCAAAACAGTGAAGTCTTCCCAGACTGCCACTTCAGACAGTAGCAGTGTCCTCAAGAAAGATGGATGTTAATGTAGTTAGGATAATATAAGATAATTACAGTATTTTTTTCTTAAAGGAGTAATATGAAGATTGTTTTGCACATATTCAAACAGGTATTAGGGAGAAATTAGTAAGCAATTAATCAAGATAAATAAATTTTTTCTGAAGATGCCTACAACAGTCACAAATTATTTATATATGACAGGATTATGCTAGCTTAAAAATATAAATTTTACAGCCTAAGACTACATTATTTTACACCAAAGGACCTACCAAATTCTAAGCACCTCATGAAAAACTGAATAACTGAAGTAAACAGCTTGGCAGATGCTGAGCCCCCCATTACCAGACAAGCAAGGACAAGACAGCTTCACGTATTTTGCCATTGGAAAACACCACACAAAAACCAACCTTCCAGACTCCAGTTTTCATTACAAAATATTCCTTCTCTTGATAGGAAAATAATGGCCTTGTAGACCTATCATTATAAGTTATTATTATTATTTTTAATCTATTTTATGGTTTTTTTTAATCATCATCAGTTTTTATCTTTTTATAAGCATCTGACAGAACAAGGATGGACAAGAATATTGTCATTGGATTCATGTCTAGCACTGTATCAGAAGTCAGCCTTGTAACTGCACAGAAATAAAAACAGAAATAAAATACATGAAGAGGGCATGCAAGTAAAATTCTCCAATTATACCTTATCTTCAGACCATAACTACATGTAACTACAGACTTCCCAGGAATTTCATAGTCATTTATGCAACACAGAGATACTGAAATGGCTTCAAATCGAGTTTTGGCAGGAGCAATAGCAAATCCCTGTCTGGCTCTTTGCCATGTCACTGTACCTAGCAGTGTGCTGTTGTTATCTCTCCAGTGTAAGTCAAGCATTTATTTCTCACTCTGTAGCCATCAAAGCTTTTCCATCTAACACAGAATACTGTAATTGCCAATTTCAAAGCTTTTTAGGAAGTTGCTTTGTAGATTTAAAATCATTAGCAACAGCCTTAGTACTCATCTAGTGAGTTATATCTTCTAAGTGTTACACAAACTTCAATTAATTATGGGTTTGACTGAGCTTTTAAGGTTTCGGCTGTGTAGGGAGCATGTAATAGGCCCCACCTCAGCTGAAAGCCTTGGAGATATTGGGCTTTTTGGAAGGCTGAGTGACTCACTGGGGAAATAAGCCTGTTGTCTCCATGCCATCCACAGCAGCTGAACTGCCACTGGAAGGAGAACATGCTGTATTTTCTTCCAGGACACTGCAGCTGTTACTCACTCTGTTGCCATACCTGCCTGAGGCAGAAAATCTCCTGGCATTTTAGCAGGGTGCTGTGAACGCATGCACTTCCTACACAGATTGAGGGCACAGTCACACAGTTTTCTCTTCTGGGAGTGGTACACAGCACTTTTGTCTTTAACTGGTTCACTCTCCACAACAGGAAAAACAAAGGAATTGGTCCAAGCTGAAAGATGCACAGACTTCATGGATTAGAGATGCCCAGGAGGCCTAGATAAGCATCAGACCAATCCACCCAAGAGATAAAACAGCATTTTTCATCAGGTTTCAAAACTCCAAGAGACAACAGATATCCTCTTGGGTTTTTTTTTTTTTTTTTTTTTTTTGTTTGTTTGTTTGTTTTTTTGTTTGTTTTCATAGGATAGTAGTTAGATAAAAGACAGAAATAACCAAACTGACAGAAACTGGCACCCCGCATCTCACTCATTTCACTGTGAGACATAACCCAGCATGGTCCAGCTGCTGACCCAAGGCTTCAATCCAACCTACAACACATTTTCTGACTTGGCTCCTTGCCACTGTGCCAGACAGAGCAGCTCTTCCATCACACCGACTGCCCCTGCAGCCAAACGCCTCCATCCCAGCACAGAGACACAGCCACAGACTGATGGCAATGTGTGGGAATGCGGGGAAGAGGGGGACACGCACAGCAGGAGCAGGAGACCAGGGACACACACAGCAGCTGCTGCTTTCTGAGGAGGGCTGTGGTGGCAGTAAGGAGAGTGAAAATCTAGTCTAGTGCCTGGAAATGCTGCAAGGAGCACCCAGCTTACCCATTAGGCTTCATCGTTACATTTTCTCTTTCACATTTTTTATTGTTTCCATCTTCAGCCTGAGTGGAGATCAGCACTGCAGCCATCTCAACTGCTGTCCACAGCTGTGGTTCAAACCCTTACACAGGAATGGCTCAGGACTGCTATTTCCCATTTCTTCAGCAAATGCTGCACTATTAGGTGATTATGAAAACTGTTAACATATTCTGGCTACTTCAAGAGTAGTAAGATCAATTCGGAATTTCGGGATACCTTTTGTCAAGTCTAGCCATATACAGCTTGGACTTGATGACATTTCAAGGCTCCATCCAACCTGGACTGTTCCATGAATCTATAAAGAAAACATTTTAGTACTTCCTAGCCGGGCTCGCATGTCATAGAATCATTGAATGGTTTGGGTTGGAAGGGGCCTCAAGGATCATCAAGCTCCAACCCCCCCTGCTGCAGGTAGGACCTCCAACTTCCATATCTAGTATTAGACCAGGCTAGTCTCAGCACTGGATATGCTAGCTGCTATAAATCCAGTTCAGGTGCCTAAACCCCTCCTGCCTGCCCTTTATGAGCAAGATACCTACCCAGCATTCTAAGTACCGCAGCACAGTGACCAAATCTATTACTCAGTATAACCCAAAAGCTACCCTGGGTCAGATTTTCTGCTGCCTTCAAGTGAACAACAGATCTCATAGCAGTGGGGTTTTGTATGTTTAGAAATAGTCTAGTATACTCACTTAATTCTTCAACTGATGAACAAAAAACTTCAATAATCATTAGCTTTCCTTGAAAACATGGATTACAGACTTATTCAAATGCACAGTGTCGATCATATTGGAAAAAGCTATTTAACCAATATAATCTTATTTACTGATAACAAGACTGTTTTCTGATAGCTCCACATACATTTTTTTCTATTTAAGTCAACTGCATGCAACCTGAAACTATCCATCGCGCATCACTGCCTCGTTATCTTCACCTGATTGAGCTGAACCTGTCTTCTTCCACTCAGAAAGGCAATAAGAGCATTTTAAATTTGTGTTAAAATGCACTTGCAATTTGTTTTCATATGATGAAAACATTTTTCCCCATTGCAAACATATAGTCACAACAGCTAATCAAATAGCGCTTTTAGGATATTCACATATTCCTAATGAACAGTACATATCCATTCATGCTGTCATCTCTCCCTCCATGAGTACAGATACTCAGACAGATCTTTGTCAGATTGTGTGTCACAGCCTTATCACCTCTCACAAAAAGGCTAGGACTTTCCATCCAGCGTGAAGACTTCTACCACGTGCAAAGATGTTCTCTGCAATACAGATCCCATAGTCAATGGCATAAATCAGGAAAGACTCAAAAACACTCAGACCTAACAGTGTCTTTTACCAATGGTTTAAAAGAACAGTTTCAAGCGTGGGGTATTTTTAAACATCCCTGAATGAATTCTATAGAATATAATACTGAATTCACCTCTGCTTAAATATATCAAGATACCTTGAACCTCTGACTGAGCAATTAGACAACAGTGTAGAAAATCAAACCTACAAAGAAATAAAACTAAGAACCTTTCTTCCCTATTTCGTTAGTTCTAATAAATGTTATATTGATTATAACAATATATTATTTTTTATTAATTATAAAATTATAAATTATAACAATTATATATATAACAATTATAACAATTTATTAATTTTTTCTCTCCAATGCTCAGTAAGTAAGCAAACAAACTAACAAAAAAACCACCAACCATCCCTCTTTTGTTGTCTCAAAGAAAGAATGAGAAAAAGTAGATGATACAAAACACATGACCAAAAAAATGAGCAGAAATTGTCAATAAGTAGGAAACACACATTATGAAGGGGATAGGAAAAACAGCCAGGAGGGCCATTACATTAGTAATCTAAACGTAACCACGTTTGTATTTGGTAAAATGCATGGAAAGGAGTAAGTCCTTTGGACTGTCAGGGAGGACATAAATTTTATTAGATGCTGAATTAAAGAGAAATTGGTAGATGAGCCTGCAAATATGCTCAGCATTCATCTAGTGTCAAATGTGACAAAGAAATAAAATGATTCAAAATTGAGAACAATCTTCTTGCTGGAAACCCAGTAGGAGAATCATGAAAATGATTCTATTTTAATTGTTTCAAATTCTCTGCTTGTATCGCTACTCTGCTATCCCAAAACTGCACAGAATACCTGAATATTCCAGTGTATCCTTTATTTAGCCTTCTCATGCTGTAGTTCAGTAAACTTTTCAGCATATGATTTTCATTCTGAACTTCCCAATGGAAGCCCATATCCTTCCAGTCTACAACGACAGTTTCCACTTTTTTGGGGCTTTCATTCACACTGTTTGCTTTACACTGATTGATTTGGAAACAAACAAACAACAACAAAAAACAAACAGTTCGCTTCTGAGACAGAGATCTTGAATTAGGAAAAGAATAGAAAGACATAAAAACAAGCCAATGACTTGTGCCAACACACTATGAATGTTCATGGTAAAATGCCACTTCTCCTATGGTTCCTTTCCCTGCTTTCTGCAGATGCCCAAGCCAGCCTGGGTTTTCTAGATGGCTTTGCAGAACAGGAAGACACAGCCAACTGAAGAATCTCCTTTTCCCTGAATTCTCCATGGACTGATAGTGTGAAAAAGTGAGAATAAGGCCAGTTCTCTCAGATACTCTAATAGTCAGTATTTTAATTAAACCCCTACCTCGTGAAGTCATACAATAAGAGATTTTGCAAACCTTCCTTACTTTGTGGTTGTACAAATACTTAAAATTGCAAATTGTTAACAAGCCCCAATACACATTAATACAAGCCAAAATGTATGTCTTAAAGTCTCTTGATTTTATATTAGGCTTTTTTTTTTTTCTTTTTTTTCCCCCTGGATAGACTGATGATGTTTTAATTCTGAGCACCATTTGAAATGCAGAGTGGCAGCGGGGATGCTGTGAGTCCTCAGTGCCATCACCCAGCTTACAGCTGTGTCTGCCTGGAGTGAGGGAGGCTTTTTGCTGCTACTCCTACATGGGCAGGCAGCTGGCTGGCATGGCCAGGGGCACTCTGCTCACTTCTCTCCCTAGCACAGCTGAAACCATAAGATGGTGCTCACTGACAGTGACTCTGATGTCACCAGTGTGGGTCTTTTATGACCTTGCAGGATCTTGCGGAAATACACAGAGCTCTATTCTTAAATATATATATATTGATTTTTTTAATCTATTTTTTTGCAGCAGAAAGACTTTCCAAATATCATTGCTTTAATGGGTAGGAGCCGCCTTCGGATTTCAGCTTATATTTGCACTGTGCCAGTTTGTTTCCACTTGTTTTTGTGTCAGCACCATCCTGTAACTCAGATAGTTCATCTGTATCTTTTGCTCCCTGATGCTCATCCAGGATTTATTCACGCACAGTTCTGCTGAAATGAGCCAGAAGTCATTCTGCTGTAATCTGTATACCTACAGTGATACAAATCCAAGGAGTGTGGAAAAAGAGAACTTCATTCTGCAGGATTTTTCCGCAACAAGCTATCATTGCAAGATAAATGAACTGTAAACTACAGCCTGAAAATGAAAGACGATTGCAAAGGGAAAGATAGACACAGATCATACAGCACTATTCCAACCTCAGGGCACATGATGGGCTGCTGATGGCACCGTGCACCATGAAATGTCCCACACACTGAACAGCACACTCCAGCGGGCTGCAGGGGGAATTCCACAGCCTGTCAGATTTGTTAATTATCATACACACACCTATCAGAGTAAGAACTGCAAAAAGAAATTACAGAAACAAACAGCATACACTTGGAATAAAATGTGCTTTTCCAAATGGCTCCAAAAAGATAAAATTGGTCGGCCTGGGGATGGAGCTAGAAGACAAATTGCCTGGAGTAACATCAGGTTACTTGTACAAAGCCAGCTGTTAGTCTGGTCATTAGCTGCTTGGTCAAAGGAAGCAGCTGTTTTGGGGAACTTCTGTTGAAATCATGGAGTTTAGCATGCAAAGCCAGAATAGATTCACATCTTTAAAAAAAAAAAAAAAAAAAAGCCACAAATGTTCATAGCTGAATTTCCCCTCAAACACCGGATTTGGTTTGGCTTTCAGAAAAGCTTTTGGTATCTCCTATAGAAGCTGCACCTGAAGAGCACTACAAATTTTTATTTCACTGACAGCAATGAGCAATATCGGTATAGTTCAGTATTTTTGGAAGAATTTTGATATAAGTCAATCTAGATCTCAATGAAGTCTCTAAATACATCCATTTAAATTAGGAAAAAGTTGAATTTGGCATGGATGACTTCTAAAACAACAACAACATTCCCCAGTCGAAGAACACATCATGACTTCCTAGGAAATTTTCTTATGGCATTTACAGAAGCACATTTTTTTTTTTTTTCTTAAGATACCTTTGATTTCATTTAACTTTTACACTTATCTTGCTGACAGCACTTAGAAAAGCAAACTTGTACTGTCTTTTTAATGCAGTGAAAATACTTAGCTATATCTTTGAATGCTTCCTGTTTTACATTTCAGTCATCAGGTAATCCAGTAAAAATATTTTGGCAATGAAGGTTAGAATTCAGAGCTAGCATGCAAACAGGTGTACCACCCTTGAAAACTCTCACTAAAATCCTTCACTAGTCATGTGAGCAGTCCCAGTAACCTCATAAAATTACTTATCTCTGCTACTTGACACTCATCTACCTCTGTGCTTGTTCTTGCCCTTGAAAAGTAGAAGTCCTTCAGAACACCTGAGGATTTGCACTTGTTACGGGGCTTTCCTTCCCATTATAAATATATATACATATTTTTAGGCAGAAATGATGATTTAGGTGAGATGCTAGGAGGAAATTCTTTAGTGTGAGGGCACTGAAGTGCTGGCACAGTTGCCCATAGAAGCTGTGGATGACCCATCTCTGAAGGTGCTCAAAGCCAAGCTGCAGGGGCCCTGGGCTGCCTGAGCTGGTGGATGGCAGCCTTGCCCATGGCAATGGGTTGGAACTGTATGATCTTAAAAGTCCATTCCAACCTGAGCCACTTCATGATTTTATAACAATAAACGGAATGGCAATAGAATGAAAACAGCTGATAAACACTTCTGGAAGTGTACTTGTGTATGTAAAACATACTTTAAAAAAAATATATCAATACTTTGCATGTCTGACAGAATGCTATAAAAATGTGGAGAAGTAAATATTGCTTGCCAAAGTCCAGGTTGCCAAGCCATATCTAGCCCACCTTTTAGCCACTGTATCTAAAGCTGCAACATAAGCTATGGATTGAGGAAACCTGACTTAGGCAAAAGCTCAGATGAAGTGGGATGAATCACCCTGCTATTAGGCACCTGATGGAGGTTCCAAAGCCTTCAAGTTTAGGCTTCTACACTGCCTTTAGGTGAGCTGGGCAGCTGAGTGAAATAACAAGCAACTGGCTTGCCCTAGGACAGCAGGTGTAAATCATTGAGTAGCTGGAAATATATCTGAGGTCTTCACTGAGAACAAGAACACCTAAATCCAAGCATGATGCAGAAGAAGAAGGCAACAGGAGCTTATGAGAAGCATGTCTCAGCTAGAACAATTCATAATGCTTTAAAGTCTGCTTTTCAACCAGTCACCTTTCTATATATATATATATATATATATATATATGTATGCATATATATGTATATCCCTATTTCATTTCTAAAATCTCCACTGAATTACTCATTTCCACCTGAGACTCAAGACTGAACTGACCAACATCAGTAATTTGTATTCAGCAAGCAACCTGGACCATACCTTCCTACAAAAGTGCATCACTGCCAGCTGTTCCTCAAGAATGTACTGGAGCCAAGTCTCACAGTTCCAACCACTCTGAAAAATTTCCCATCTTTCATTTAACACGTTTTGTTTATTTAATACTGTAAGTTCTTTGCTTCCTGTTGATTTATCTTTCTAATGCAGAAGCCTTGACATGTATTCAAAAAAGGTAACTTTTGTCTTTATGGGAAAAGAAGCTTATTGAATAGCCAAAGGATGTCTCATACAGGAAAGCCACATAAATGGTGCACGAAGCTGTAAGAATCGCGCTGTTAAATGGGAGACAGGGGCTCCGGAACTGCTGCAGACTTCCTGGCCCTAGGGGGAATACTGAGAAGGTCTCCCAGTTTGAAGAGGAATTGAAATTGTCAGGGAAAGAACAGAATCTGTTCACCCTTAAATTCCTAATTAGAGAACTTATAGTGGGAAATGACCACTTAAATGATGAGCAAAAGGAAACTGCCTTCCTTCGTAAGCGGCAAGCTCCTGTGTTCACAAACTGCCATTGTGATTTGTAATCCGGATTATAAGTGGAATAATTTCCAATTGGGGTGGTAGTTTTATCTCTATTAATTAGGTTCTTTCTAGAAATTCACATAAAACAGCTTTATATATTATTCAGCTTTATATATTATTCATATACAGCTATATTTTCTATATGTGAGTTACACTGATGTTAATTCTTTAAACGTCACTCATTTTGTGTTCCACTTCTCATACTTGCCAGTACTTGAACCTCAAAACAAATCAGTATAACTGATTCTCAGTATTCAGTATAATTATTCAGCATATTTAGATTTTTACATATATCAATCTCAGTGGTACAAAAATGCAGAAAATAAAGTGGATGCTTAAACAGTCTTTAAATTCCTATTTTGTTTTAGCCTTTATGTTTTACATATGGCAAAACTGAATTTCTCTGTCAGAGTTATGTATGCCCATAGGAAAGCGTCATCTTAAAATATGCTAAAACATTAAAAGTAATGTTCTGTAGAATTACTCCACTATAATTGAGTTATAATTATGCCAAATACCTGGCCAACAGAAGTGCTGTCTAGTTAGAGCTATTAAGAAGGCTCTGATCCCATATTCCTTTGACAGTTTAAGGGATTACTGAGCCTAAGTGTGCTTACATGAGAATGAACAGAAAGTGTGACTGGATTTAGAAATCTAAGTTAATACTCTGCTTCAGATTCTCATTATATTAGTTGGGGCCATCCAAAAAGAGCAGACAAGTTGTTTTTCTTGTTGGTAGTGAGATACGCGCCATCTGGTAGCTTGGAAATCCAGTCCTGATGTCAGTTCTCTAATAAAAGAATATCCAGAGAAACATTACTTCTGTGTGAATAAAGCCATGGTACTGGAATGCCAGAAACAAACCAAAAGAGGGAAATTTTTCTCCAGAGACTGAAAAAATAAAGCGAAACACAACTAATCAAACAAGTCACAGTTTAATTAGCTGCCTTTTGAAAGGCAAAATGATGGCTGAGGTCAGACCGTGATAGGAATAAGAAGTAAATGAGCTTATTTTGGAGAGACTTTTTGCTTTATTCGGTAAAATTACCCCTACATTTTCCCAGTGAGGTCATGGAATATTTTTTAGGTCTTGCCTAAATATTTACATCTTTTTGATTCAAATTTAGCCACAATTATAATGTAATTTGTTAAAACATATTCCTTTTTCCATTGGCATTTTCTTGCCTACACGAATTCATAAATAGCCAACTTATTGAAGAGACACAAAATATTTCTCCTTCAGCACAATGAGACAAAAGCTGCAAAAAGGGCATACCCCATTGACTTTAAGAAGGTTATATGGAACACATCAGTAAGCGAGGGCAGAATTCCAAAGGCTATATTCAGCCTGAAAAATATGCTGAATAGATGTAATTACAGATTCATGCATTTCTCGTTTAAAATGAAAATGCAAAAAAGAAGTGAATTGTCTACGGAGCTGTTATTCTTTAATTTTAGGCACAGGAGAAACTTCACAGGAAAAGCTCCTTTCTAAGTACATAGTGCAGTCCATGAACAATCAGGCAGATTTCTCACGTGCCCTTACTTGTGGCTGAATAGCATCTTATTCCACAAGTAGTTCCATTGAACTTGGCTGAATGGCACTTACCGAGAATACCCGGATAATACCCTGCCCCATACATAATTACATCAGTTCTTGGCTCTGGCAGTGCTGTGGAGGAAGGTGCTATTCATATCTCAGCGGGGTTATTAGAATCTTAGAACCAAGCCCCCAAGCATTTCTTCAGTAACAGAGAAAGAACTGTCACTGCCTTGTCATTCCCAAAGGAGCATTTTGCATCAGTGTGCTCTAAAGGGGTTCCTCAGTGTGGTTGATGTGACCTTTTTGTCTTTCCTAAACTGATGTGAGACTGAGGTTTCCTTGCTGAAACTCCCAGAGGCAGTAGCAAAACTCCCCAACAGATACACTGAAAAAAAACCCTGTGCAGCTCTGCGTGACCAGCTGAAAACTGAACAGCATTTTTCGGAACTGCAAGCCAGTTGAGGCTGGGATCTATATTGATGTGCTGCCGAGCTCCAGCACAGCCTCCAGGAAGCACAGGAGGCAGCCACACTCCTCAGCATTCCCAGACCCATTCCCAACACCTTGGCTCTTGTGTGTGTACCAGAGATACCCAATGGTGAGAGCCAGCCTGTCTGACTCAGCTGTCCTCCCTCATCAAACCTAAGGAGCCACACAACAGTAACATACAACCACCTATTTTATTTTTTAATGAGAAAACAGAAGGAAGCAATGTCAGCGTTCTAATAAATAACATTCTAATAAATGGCCCTGGCACAGCTGCCCAGAGAAGCCGTGGATGCCCCATCCCTGGAGGTGTTCAGGACCAGGTTGGATGGAGCCCTGGGCAGCCTGAGCTGGGGGTTGGCAGCCCTGTCCATGCCAGGGGATTGGAACTGGCTGATCTTTAAGACTGCTTCCAACCCAAGCCATTCTGTGATTCTATGATTCTAAAATGTTAAATTCAACGAACTAATACAATCAAATGAAAGCATGTTTAGTTAAGCAGAGATACTCAAGGAGGAACTTGTTCAAATGAAATCTCTCTATCAACCTGTATCGAGTGCTCCCATCAAAGAGCAAGGCTTGCCAGCCCTTCCCAGTGAGTAGCCACTGAGATCAGAACACCCTACACATCCAGAAAGGGTGTCACCTTTAGGCCAGGTTTGAAAACTATAGAGGAGAGAGGAGAAAACCAGCACCTGCATTTGTATCACACCTCCCATGTGAGGAAGGAACAGCGCTTCACCATGCTGACAGACCTTTCCAGCCCATGACCATAAATAACATCCACGAGTGCAAAAAGTATTTGAATACTCTGCTGCACAAAACCAACTTATCTCTAAATACACATGAGATGAAATCAACAACACAGAAGTCTCATCAGAAGGTTGCCTGTGTGTCCTGCACTGCTTACCACCTGGGTGTGAAAATCAGTCTCCAAAAGGCAATTTTGTTGCATTACACTGTGATCACAGCATGGCATGCTGCTCTGCACTCACATGTGTTCAAACCCCTCTTCACACATACACAAGCTGTTCTCAGAACAGTTCTGAGAGTACATGTATCTGATTTTAGGAGGCTTAACACGTGAGGAAAGTGGCGTGAAAACTTCTTGGATGTTTTCATGTAAGGCATTTGTTGCCCAACCAGTCTGAGAGAAGTATTTTAGATCAAGTACTCTACTTTTAGAAATAAGTAAGTTTAAAAGTGACATTAAAATGTTACCAATGTAGGGATAATGCACTGTAATAATGGCTGGCTACATTCATCGTATTCACAGTTGCATTTTTCCACTGAGCTTTCAGACTGGGGGTGAAAATACTTCCAAAAAGCAGTTCCTGCCAACGAGTAGAGCTCGGTACAGAGCTGCTGTCACTGTCACCTCACCCCGATTTTTGTTACAGAGCCTCACGGTTTCAGAAGCAGCACCACCTATTGGGTGGAAATGTAGGTTAGTGGTTGCTCCACCACGACAGCCCTATTGTAGAGGCGGTCACGGCTAGAACGGGCTGACGCTCCCAAGTTTCTCATACTTGAATGCAAGCGAACAACACGTACTTCCTAGTGATCTACTTGACAGAACCTTATAAACTCCATAAGAACGCTCGGTACCATAGAAACCCCATCACTCAGGCTCCTAATATTTATATGGTGAAGTATTAACAGGGCTTCTGGCAGCGCCAACCGCCTCGCGCTGCTGTAGTAGCAGTGAATAACAGCGCACTATTGCCATCATGCACTCCAGTTGCACAGATATCAATGAGCTGAAAATTCATTTGGTTACATAAGGAGTCCTACTGAAATCTATATGAATCCATACTCTGTGTGGAATCCGCGTCCCACATGAACAATTGAATATTTTGCTTTTCACGGCTGCAGCTACCTCTTGTTTTAGGGGAATCACTGACGTAACCAGTTCTTGGAGAACAAGTCTTTCCCCGGGGGCGGGAGGGCTGAAATTTTGCCCCCATCCCTGAGTTCCTTTACAAACACTTCACGTAAGAGGTGAGAGCCCCATTTCCCAATACAGGGCCGCAGGGACGCCGCTCGGTGCCGGTGCCGCCCGCGGGGCTCCCGCCGCCCCCGGACCCGCGGGACCCGCGCCGCGCTGGAGCCGGGGCGCCGCGGAGGTGGCGGAAGGGCAGGTGACCGTCCCAGCCGCGGGTGATGCCGCGTTTCCTCGGGGTCGAGCGGCCGCTCGTCGCTCTCAGCCAAAGGGGAGAGGGAGAGGGGGAGAACGGCGCCGGAGCCAGGGGGGAGGAAAAGTTGGTGGGAAAGGCAGAGCTCTGTCCATGGGAACATCACTCACCCGCTCGGATGATACAGACGAGCTGGATGCAGGCAACCCAGCGCCTTAGAATGAGCATGTCCAAATCGTCCTGTTCCCCCTCCCGTCCGCCGCTCCGTCCGTCTGCCTCAGCCGCCGCCCGCGCGGAGCTGCACCTCTCGTGGGGAACGGCTCCGCGCCGCGCCCCGCGGCCGCCCCCACGCCGCGGGCGGGCCCAGCCGGTGTCGGGTACGGGGTGCGGAGCGTCGGGTGCTGCGTACGGGATGTTGCCTGCTGCCGGGGCCGCGCTCAGCGCATGGCGGGGCTGCGCCGGGGCCGCCCTCCGCGGAGCGGCCGCGAGTGCGTGCGGCGAGCGCGCGGCGGGGCCGGGTGCGTGTGCGCGCGGGTGCGGGAGCGCGGAGTGTATGTCGGGGCGCGGGGGCGCGGGGGGGGCGGGGACCGCGCGCGGGTGACGTGTGCGCGCGTGTGAGTGTGTGCGTGTGTGTTTGTGTGTATCTGTGCCTACGGGGCTGTGAGAGCGAGAGCCCGAGGGCAGCGAAGGGCTGCCCCCCCCCTCCCAGCAGCCGGGAGGGGGCGGGGGCCGGGCTCTGGGATCCTCTGTGAGGCGGCCCTCCGGGATACCCCCGAGTGCACACGGCCACGCGAGGGAAAAGTTTATCGAGGGGGCTCGGGGTTGTCAGAGGGCGGCGGGGTCAGAGGCCGGGCGGTGCGGGGCCAGAGAGCATCGCAGCCCGCTGCTGGCTGGGAATAACCGCTGGGCCCAGCGGGGTGGGAGCTGCCGGCGAGGAGCTGGTGGAGATGCAGACAGCGCCCGAGCCGGGCAGCGCCGCTCCGTGATCCTGGGAACCGGAGGGGGAGCGGGGGAAGGGGCTGGAGCGGCGGAATATCATTATCCGCTCTAGAAGTGGGTCAGGGCGCAGGCACTGGCATCGCTGCTCAGGGAAGACAAAACAAGAGCAAAAAATAAAAGTAAAGGGAAAGAAAAATATATGTAACAACGCACAACAAAACCCCAATGCACCTAAATGAGAAGTGTAAAATGAAGGGCCACAAACACCATGTCACACAGCTGGGACACCTTGGAACAGCACTTGGGGCTTTGGGAGCATGAGGACACAGCCAATCCCCCACCTCACCCAGGCAGTGTAAGCAGCACTGTGTTAGTGGTGATGTTCCTGTCAGGGTGGTGGGAACAGCTCTGCACAGATGTGAGGTGACATTTAATGGTGGGCAGCCTTAGAACAACAGCGCCCAGTGCCTTACAGGTGGGCATGCTGCTCTGCCCTCCTTCCCCAGCTATGGGAGCTGCAGTCTTTCCTTCCAAGAGAACATAAAACTTTCAGTGCCCCTGCTCTGGCTGGGGAGGGTAGAGCTCTCTTGTCATGAAGCAAATTGGCAAATTCAGAGTGAAAGGCTGCAGGGGAAATTGCCGAGGTGTTCAAGCTTTGTGTCTGGAGAGCAGGCGGTGGACGTGTCTCCCATGCAAGGTCAGCATCTTTCAGGATATGCAGAGCTGACATATACTAGAGGTTGGTTCATTAGGAGGATTAGCTCTGAATGACAGCTCTTGTCCAATGGACTCCTGGTGTCATGGCAAGAGACAAGTTCCATGTGCTGATATCCCCCAGAAAAAGACTGTTTTAGGATTATCCTAAAGGAAAATGTTGTTAAAGATTGTAGTCAGCTGACTTTCCTGAAAGAACCCAGATGCTAGCATACTATGGCAGTAACTTCAGTGCAAACATGCTCAAACACAGACAGACATATGCATGCCAAAGCATTAATGCCAGTGGGTAATCTATTCGAGATTCACGTCAACTCCAGCGCCATTCTGCAATTGGCTTAGATGCTTAGCAGCAATAGGAATTGTACAATATTGCACTGGTATTACTGAAATACATAGTATAAAATACACAGTTAAAGGTCACAGGTGGGAAAGAAAGAATATTCAGTCCCTCTGGAGGTGGATTCTCACCACCACACCTCTACACAAACACTTTATTACAGACCAGTGCAGGGTGATATATGGTCATCTGGTGCTGCCATTGCCCACAGGACAGTGGAAGGACATGGCTGCCAGGATCCCCCTCCACCCGGCTTTCCTCAAGCTGGGAGGTGGATGTGACTTGCTCACGAGTATATGTGAGCCTGTAGAGCTATCAGTTCCCCTCCATCCTGTGGGGATCAATTTTTGTCTCCAGATTTCAGATGTTTTCAAAGCTTTGTGACAAGGCTAAAGGATCACCTCCAGCAGCTGCTATTGCAGTTATCTACACAGGGAGGTAATAGAAAAGTTTGGGTAGATCAGCATCCTTCTTTCTTGTAGGGTTTCTTTAAGAATTCCCTTTTATTTTCATCACAAACCCATCACAAGCACCCACACCAAAGGGCAATCACAACATTGATAGGTGGCATTAAATATTTCCTGATTTTCCACTGTAAATTGCCACACAGAAGGAATCTGGTTCTGATAGTCTTTTTGCCAATAGTTAACTTTGCTTTTCGGTAGGTGACACACTGATTTTTTTTTTTACCAGGAGAACAATGAACATTAGGAGAGATCACCAGTGATTGTGTCAGATTCTCCATCATTTGAAACCTTTGCATCAGGAATTTAATGACCTTAAAACATGACCACAAATGTCTATACTAACTCATGAGCAGTTTTGTACCCTGGACTGCAGAGGCAGTAAGGATGGGCTGTAAGGCTCATCTCTGGCCTGTCACTGTATATGCATATTGTCAGGATAACAACAAAATGATAATATCCTGATGTTCACAGCCACTTTCAATAGTTGCCAAAGGTTTAGAAAAGACACAAGCCCTGGTACCAGTTGCTACAACGCCTCTGTGGTTTTTGCACTAAAGAATGATTGGTGAAGGATTTTCTGTGCGTTCTGATAAACTCTTGGCTGTGGTATCCTCACCTTTAGCATTCATATCATGGTGTTTTAGCTTGTCCTGATATCCAGTCAAACTCACCAGAATTAATTTGGAGAAAGTGTTAAGTACCAAGCAAACTGAATCAGTAGCTATACTGACATGGTATCTATCACTGTGCCTACTTTCTCACATATAGGTAACCCACAATGTGACACAATAGCAAGTAGACATGAAAAAAGCTTGAGGTAAACATTTCAGATTTCAATTTTTTCAAAATGTAAGTCTTCCTCTCATCAACATACCCTTTAGTAAATATTTTGAGGTATACATTAAAATTATCTTCTATTACTTAATATTTCCATTTGTGGTTCTGTGGACACTAGCAGGTCTTGATGAGATACTGATTGCTCTGTGCATTCAGTATTTCCCCCTTTTCTTAAGTGTTTCCTCCTCTTATGTTTTTTTACTTATTTAATTTTCCTTCCTCTATTCCTCTCATGTGGCATTGAATATTTTTTTCAAGTCTGTTCTTCTTATCCATTGTTACTTTTTTTTCTCCAAGTGAAACTCTCTTCAGTGCTGGTACTGTATTTTCCTTTGTATTGCGACAATCTTGTTATTTTCCAAGGTGAGTCATTCTGTGTCTTGTTCAGCTTTTTTTTTTTTTTCCCCTCCAGCTTGTTTAGAGTGCCTATGGCTTTTTTTGTTTGTTTGGGTTTTTTTGGTGCCTTTTTTCTTTTTCCCAGAACAATGCCAATTTGTTGCATTTATCTTCTTCTTCTCTTGTGGTAAATGTTTTCATTTCCAGCACTGTCTTTGATATTTATCAAATTCTTTTGGGGGTTTATGTGCAGCTTTTATTGTCATTTTTTTCCCCTCATACAATAGTTGTACGAACAGCATCTGTTGGTATGTATTATACAGTATGTTAACAAAAAATCTGGTGGTCTTTCATTTTTAGTTTGTACTTTGCTGAAGAAACCCATGTGTAAATTCCAAACATTAAAAAATATGTGTGCAAATGCTGGTAATGGTTATGACAGCCATCATAAGGAATATTATCATCTATGAGAACGTGAGAACGTAATTAGGCTTAACAAGGCCAAGGTGTTTCACTTGGGTTGTGGCAATCCCAGATATGAGTATGGACTGGGAGAAGAACTCCTTGAGAGCAGCCCTGCAGAGAAGGACTTGGGAGTCATCCACCTGGTGGATGAAAAGCTGGACATGAGCCAGCAGTGTGCTCTTAAGCGTGGAAAGCCAGCTGTGTTTGGACCTGGAGCCTCTGCACCAGAAAGACATGGAGCTGTTGGAGCAGGTCCAGAGGAGGACTGGAAGATGATCAGAGGGCTGGAGCACCTCTCCTACAGAGGAAGACTGAGGGAGTTGGACTTCTTCAGCCTGGAGAAGGCTCTGGAAAGACTTCATTGTGGCCTTCTAGTATTTGAAGGGAACTTACAAGCAAGAGGGGGATTGACTTTTCACGTGGTCTGATAGTAACAGGACAAGGGGGAACAGACTTAAACTAGAAGAGAGGATTTAGGTTAGATATTAAGAAGAAATTTTTCACTCAGAGGGTGGTGAGGAGCTGGAACAAACTGCCCAGAGAAGCTGTGGATGCCCCATCCCTGGAGCATTCAAGTCCATGTTGGATGGGGCCCTGGGCAGCCCTGACTATGGCTGGAGGACTGGGAGTAGATCTGTAAGGTCCCTTTCAATACAAGGCATTCTATGAATACACCCATGAGAAATGGCACAAGAAAACCTGAATTCATTAAGCAGTTTTTAAATTTCAAATGTGTCAGAACACTGTGAGAATACTGTTCTTACCATGGGTATCTAATGTTAAGTGAGTGGCCCTTTATATTGAGTAATATTAGCATAGAATCTCAAACTTTTTTTTTTTTTTTTTTTTTTTTGTTTTGTAATAAGATATAAAATGCAAAGTAAAAGCAGTATTTTTGTTTACGTCAGTTTTGTTTGACATATTAGCAGAGTTTCAAGATCACTAAACAGTCATTAACAGATATATAAAGACTACATTTGGTATTTAAAGGGAGGTCCATTTCTATGTAAAGCTGTCTTATTTTCATTTTGGAGTTTTGGTGTCAGGCATTACTCTCCAAATTTGACTGCTTCCAAGAACATAGAAAAAGAAGAAAAAAGGGAGACACAAAGAAAGATGTGCCCCCTTACCAAACAGATGGAACTGAATTGCCTTTCAAAGTTAAGCCCCAGAGCAGTAGATGCTATATAGCTTTCTCTCAAAAAGAGATCAGAGAGAGAGTTTGATAGCAGCCAGGTGCCATCAGGTGCTGGGAAGAGCCAGGAGAGAGACAGACTGTTCAGACAATGTAGTTTTATTATTCTTGTTCTTAGTAAGAACCATCTGAAAAGAGTCAGGCTGTTAGATGGCACTGAAGACAGCACAGTTTGAACCTGACTTCTTAGTAACACTCTGCTTAGTCTAGTTGTGGAGAGGGCTTTTTTTCTATCTCTACTGACAATACAGATGATCTGATGAAGGGTTTGTAGAAATCTTTGTTAGCTTTCTCTCCTAGCTTTATCAGCTGCTCTTGAAATAAAAACCAGATCTCTCTGCAAACTCAGCCTCTCTTGGCAACAACAGGGGGGACCTATAGCTGGCTCCTTCCTTGTGGAGACAGCTGCCCTGCTTGGATCTGCAGAAGAGCCCTCTGGCCCCACTACTCACCCAGCATGTGTTTAAGAGATTAGAGGCATGTGGGACATAAGCAATACTGGGGTGGAGTACTGCAATGCTATAATGCTATGAAAAGTACAGCAATGATAGCAGAATAGTAAAGCCCTAGGCTGTAGCAAGTGAGAATATGCTCTTCTTACCTTTAGAAGATCTTAAGTAGGCAGGGATGTCCAGCCCCCACTGCCAACCCTTAAAAGAAGTATAGGAAGGTGTGAATCCTAACTCCACCCTTCTGGTCACTCAGATGCACTGCACGCACCCGAGATCCTCCACCTTGGCCCTGCCTTCCCACCAGCTGCTCTAGCACTGTTTCAAGCACTTTGTATTTGTTGTATTTGTAGCACTTCCCCTACAAATACAAACTTTGAACAGGTTAGTTTTATATGTACGTACAAGAGCACTGAGTGAAACTTCTCTCCATGTTGTTCCCTGTTCACTTGTAGCCCCAGCAGCTATTCAGTCACAATCTACTTCTCTTTATAGAATACACTGCAAACTTTTTGAAGTGCCCTTGCTACTCAGCCCTTACTTCAAACAAGGGTTTTCAGGACTTTTTGTGAAGGTTGGCTCTGTGCTTCCACACAAAACCTGTCTGGGAAGGAAAACCCACCACTGGCTGCATTTCTGACAGCGCTTTCAGGTCTCTGAGAAGCATGGCCATGTAAAATGCTCTGGCTCCAATTGCAGATCTCTTCCTATGTTTTAGATGAGCATATATGCCTCTGGGGATATTCGGTTATTTTCCGTCCTTTTATGCAGCATCTGAGAAAATGAAACTAATATTTCATACTCCTCTTTAGCACTCCTATTCATTTCTGCTTGGGCCATTAAATGGAAAATTAGGCAGAAAAGCAGAGCTCCCACTACACCAGCATATCATCTTCCTGCATAGTTACCTGCTAGCAGCACTTCAGCTTTCCACAAAGGCAGATAAGCCTAACCCCTGGAATGATAAGTGTAGACTGAGTACGGGTGAATTATTTCATATCGGATTCCTCCTCAGTCCACAAACATACTGAAGTGTGACATCCTGAGAAGATTAATTTTTCCTTCTCTCTCTGTAGAGGACAGGCAGGACTGTGGAATGCTGGGGACAGTCACAGCCTGGTGCAAAGCCTCCCCTGCCCCTCTGTGAGGGCACAACCTGGGAGAGCAACTTGCCAGGCACTGACGTGTCACCCATGCAGGGAAATAACATTCTTAGAATCAGACACGTTTGAGTTCAAGGGATCCTAAAAATTCATCTTGTCCACCCCTACTGCAAAGAACAGGGACACCTACAGCTCAGAGCCCCGTCCAGCCTGATCTTGAGTGTCTCCAAGGACGCAGCATCCAACACCTCTCTGTGCAACCTGTTCCAGTGCTTCATCACCCTTACTGTAAAAAACAGGTTGTTTTTTTTTTTTTCTTTTCTTATATCCAAAGCCTACAAGTAACAGTTTTAATGGTCTACCTCCCCTTCAGATATGTTTATGGTGTGTGAAGAAGTGGTCTCTATCACAGGCAAAAAGGGTCTTTCAATCAGTATCTGCAGAATAAGACACTGTTTACAGTGATATCAAAAGGCTCTTTTACTGCTGTCCTCTTTTTAAAGATAGTGCACATCCTGACAGGAAATTCAAAAAAGTTAAATAAAATATATGCTCGCAAAACCAGCAAATCAAAACTGGAACACTCCATTGCATGCTCCAGTATTAACAGCATGCATAGAATCAAACATGATCACGCAGGGTAATTTCCATGTATGTGAAATGCTTTAACAACAGCCCAATTAATTAAAAAAAAAATAATAATTCCCCCACAACCACCCATTAAACTGAGATCTATTAAGTCAATTCTGGTTAAAAGCAAGTTGTTTTGGCTTACTTGCAAATCTAATCAAACCGTAGTTCCTACATTGACATCACATTTACCAATTTTCTTATGTTTCATTTGTGAATCTGATGGCTTCCTTACTACTGCAAGTGCCATCCTACAAGCATAATAGATAAGAAGTAACTGGAACAATGTATCATAATCATCATGCTTGGGCAAACATTGTTAATGATGCTGCACAGAGAAGTTTTTGAATAATGCTCACTGAACGGTAGGAACAGCCTACTGCTGGCAAATGAAACAAAGATTTTCTTAAATGAATGTTTTTAGTTTGTTTATTTTCTCTTGCAACTGCACTTAGATGAAATTGTATCATCACTAACAAATTTTAGAGGATATGTTTTGATTTTATAACTGGAAATAGAAGCAACTGAGGTTGTGGAACTGAGCTAGAATTGGACTGCATTATTTTCATTACTTCTAAATATATATATATTTGAAATCTAATATTCACTTGAGGATAAAAGAAAACAGCAACAAAGTAACAGCAAAAATATGCTGATGTGCAATAACCTAACTCAAAAATAGCCACTGTATGTCAGCATTCATGGCTTTCTCAGAATAACCTATTCATAGCCCTTCCTTCTTTTGACAGTAACACTAATAATGCTGATACATTGATAAGAAAATAAAAAGTGGCAGAGATACTGAATCTAGCCCTTATAAACAAAAGGCACAAAAGTCTTTCAAGTATGGAGAAGAATAACTAGGTAAAAATAGTATTCCTCTTCAATGTCTAAAAATATCCAAATGGTTTTAGTGGCTTTTAAAACCTCACAACACCCATTACAAGAAGCAGTAACATTAAATTTAACAAAAATCAATCAGAAAATTAGACAAACATATCTTAGTTTGTCTATTAAATCTTCAGAGCTGTCTATCAAACATGGGAACTGAAATCTATAAAATGCAATATACACAGATACATGGTACCTCTCAACACCTTCTCTCCAAGTTGGAAAGATATGGATTTGATGGGTGGACTGTTCAATGGACAAAGAAATGGCTACAGGATCAAGTCCAGAGAGTGGTGGTGAATGGCGCAGTGTCTGGTTGGAGACTGTGTGGTGTCCCACAGGGATCAGTGCTGGGACTGATACTCTTTAGTATCTTCATCAAAGACATTGACAGTGGGATCGAGTGCACTCTCTGTTATTGGATGACACAAAGCTGTGGGGTGTGATCAACACACCAGAGGGACAGGATGCCATCCAGAGGGACCTAGGCATAGGTTCAACAAGTCCAAATGCAAGGTCTTGCACCTGGGTTGTGGCAACCCCCATTACCAAGACAAGCTGGGGGTTGAAAAGATTGGCTGCAGCCTTGCTGAAAAAGAGCTGGGGTTACTGGTGGAAAGTAAGCTGGATATGAGCCAGGAATGTGCCGTGCAGGCCAGAAAGCCAACTGTATCCTGGGCTGCGTCAAAAGAAGTGTGGCCAGCGGGGTAAGGGAGGTGATCCTGCTCCTCTGTTGGAGAATGTCCAGACAAAGGCCACAGAAATGATCCATGGAATGTCCTGCAAGGACAGGCTGAGAGAGCTGGGGCTCTTCTGTATCTAAAGGGGAGCTACAAGAAAGAAGAGGACAGACTATTCAGCACTGCCTGTGATGACAGAACAAGGGGAAATGGTTTCAAGTTCAAAGAGGCTAGATTTAGGTTAGATATAAGGAAGAAATCTTTTACTGTGAGGGTGTTGAGGCACTGGAATAGGTTGCCCAGTGACATGGTTGATGCCCCGTCCCCGGAAACTTTCAAGACCGGGCTGGATAAGGTGCAACTAGGTGGCAACTAGTTCTAGCTGTGCATGTGCCTGTTCACTGTATGCGAGTTGGACTAGATGGCCTTTAGATGTCCCTTCCAACTCCTCTTCCAACTCTATGGATTATTTGATCCTATGACTATGATGTGATGCATGTAGGGAAAAGAGCCCTGGGTCTTAGTAGAAAATGATCATTGTTTCTATTCAGAAGAGAGATTTGAGGTTAGGATAGATAGTTCTATGAAAATATTAGCTCAGGACTTTGTAGATGACAAAAAATAATAATAATACAGTTCTATTAATCATTAGGTAGTGAATAGAGAACAAATCAAGAAGCATTAGAGCATGCTATAAATCCCCTCCTCTCTATCCATTTCTAACTAAAATTCTGAATAAGGAACAATCCTTTAGAATTTTTTTATTTTATTTATTTATTTATTTATTTATTTATTTATTTATTTATTTGCTTAGAACATACACAAATCCCCAGACTTCTTTCTTCTTTTCTTTCCTCAGAAATGGGGTAGCAAAGTTTGGAAAGAGAGAGAGAAAAAAACTGGGCAATCAACATGTGGGGATGGCTTCCTTGTTTAAGAGACAAGGAATATGCCTACCTGTGCTACCTGGTGTAGGGAACCTGCTTTGGCAGGGGGGTTGGACTCGATGATCTCTGGAGGTCCCTTCCAACCCCTACAATTCTGTGATTCTGTGATTCTGTAATATGTAGATGTGGAATTTGAGGAAAAGAAGAGTCTAATATTCTTTAGACTGGAAAACAAGCATACAATTGAAGTCTGTAGAACCAGAACAGAGCATAGGGAAAGTAGATGCTGAATGTCTGTTCACTTTCTTGTCCAGCAGAAGAAACTGCTAGCAGCAAATGAAGCTGGCATGAGCCAAGTTCAAAAAAGACTTAAATTCCAAAGCTAATCCTTCACAGGGAGTCAGACCTGTGTATATTCTTGGCAATGGTAATTGGGAATCAGTGGATTTATATGAGTTCAAGGGCAGACCAACAAGACTTTGAAAGAAAGATTCATGAAAGGTTACTAAACGGGCATGTAATGTCAGTCTCAGAAAATCTCCTGAACTTAGAATTGTTCGAGTTTGCAGGTTACTTGGCAAAAGTATCATAAACCTGTCCTCTTTTTTGTGTTGTTTTCTTGAAACCAGTTAACAGGAGGGTGGGTAGGCGATTTTTCTGAGCCAAAAATCTCTTTTGGATTACATTCTTATAGGTACCTTCAGCCCAGAAACCTAGCACCTTTAGAGGTAGTATTAATCACAGATACGATCCTGAGCTATAACACAAACTATAGCACATTTATATACGCTGGAAAAAAATAGCAGTAGTGTTTGCCATCACACCATCAAAACTAGAGAGATATAAATTGATGTGGAACCACATCAAAGGCTGTGCACAAGTCTACGTAGATGACATCAGTTGCCCTCCCTTTGTCCATCAATACTGTCACTCCATCATAGAGGGCCACCAGGCATTAGCTGCCCTTGGTGTGCTGTGCTGGCTGTCTTGGATTGCCTATTCACCTCATATGTGCCTTAACATGTCTTCATGGAGGATCTCCTCCATGACCTTCCCAGGCAAAGGTCCCAGTCAATCACCATCCTGATTTCCCTGGGTCTTCCTTTCTCACTTTCTTGAAAATGAGAATGATGTTTCCCTTTTGCCAGTCACCAGAGACTTCACCTGACAGACAAGACTTTTCAAATATGATGGCTTGGCAACCACATCAACCAGTTCCTTCAGGACCCTGGGATGCCATGTTGTCCAGCCCCATGGACTTGTATATAATCAGTCTTACAAGGCAGTCTTGAATTTGCTTTTCTCTTAGAGTGGGAGGGACATTTCTCCCCCAAGTTAGAGACGTGGGAAGCATGACTGACAATGAAGACTTAGGTTAAGATCTCGTGTACCTCACCTTTCTCCAGATCTGTTGAAGCCAGTTCTTCCTTTTCATTTACTGGGAGGTTATACTTTCCTTGGTCTGTCTCTCTTCACCAATGTATCTATAGAATCCCTTCTTGTTATTTTTCACATCCCTCTCCAAGTTCAGTTCCATCCTAACCTTGACTTTCCTGATCCCATCCCCCATGTCCAGATAGCATCACTGCATTCTTCCCAGGTCACTTGTACTTTTCCTTCTTATCCATCAGCCTGATCAGTAGATCCTTGCTCAGACATGCCAGTTTTCTGCATTGTCTGCTTGATTTCTTATTCTAGGGGATGGAGAACTCTTGTGCTCTCAAAAAGGTGTCCTTACAGAGCTGATGGCTCTGTTCTGTTCCTATGTCCCAAAGGACTGTTTCCCAGGGGAATAATTTCCAATAATTCCTTAAACTTCTCTAATTCTGCTCTGCTGAAGTTCAGGATCATGACTTCAGTCTCTGCCAGGCTCATATTTGTTGAGATTGTGAATCTTACCAAGGCATGATTGCTGTAGTCAAAATACACCAGTTGTCTTTTTTCAGTCTGAAGTACAGCTGGAAAAAATGTAAACATTTCCACAGAGCTAAATTTCAGGAGAAAACAAAATCCCTAAATATGTTTTATGGTTAAGGCAAGGATTAGGAACTTGTCACTAATATTATGTTCTTTCACTCTTTTAAAAATACTGTATGGTATAATTTGGACAAATACTGAGATGCTAGCCTGTCCTCAGGGTCAGGCTGCATGATTTCATCCTACTGGAATGAGAAGGCTGACTTGTTTTGTGGCTGTCCTTGAGAAGCTCAAGCTGGGTTCTCGATTCATTTTTAGAGTACCTAAGGAAACATAATTTGCAAATAAAGAAAGCTAAATGTAAGTGCCTCCAAGAAGACTATGCTCCCATTATAGCTCATGGAGAACTTGTTGATGGTTATTGACCAAATGTTCATTTCACAGGGCACATTGAACAGCTCTCTAAATTTCACTTAATGTATCAGTTCAGATATTCACTGACTACACTGTGAATTTAGACATCTCACACAGGTGGAGATATTTAAGAGCTTGATTCAGCTTCCTGAATGTAGGTATCTAATTCTACTTGAGCCTGGCTTGCTTTTCAAACATGGATGAGGAAGAAAATGGCCACTTTTGCATAAAAGCTGAAGCTCTCTTGTATACAGGACACTCCAGTCCTCTACTCTTCTTATATGGAAAGTTAAGTGCTTCTTTCATTTCCCCAGGCTTTGTTCTTTATTGATGACCTAGACGTAAGGATTGAGTGTACCATCAATAAGTTTGCACATGATACTGAGTTGGGAGGTAGTGTCGATCTGCCTGAGGATAGGGAGACCCTTCAGAGGGATCTAGAGAAGCTGGATTGCTGGGCTGAGGTGAATGGGATGAGGTTCAACAAGACCAAGTGCTGGGTCCTGCGCTTTGGCCACAGCAACCCCATGCAGCGCTACAGGCTTGGGGCTGAATGGCTGGATAACTGTGAAGAGGAAAGGGACCTGGGGGTGTTGGTTGATGCTCTGCTGAACATGAGCCAACACTGTGCCCAGGTGGCCAAGAGGGCCAATGTCATCCTGGTCTGCATTAGAAATAGTGTGGCAAGCAGGAGCAGGGAGGTAATCATCCCACTGTACTTAGCACCTTGACTACTGTGTTCAGTTTTGGGCCCCTCAATACCAGAAAGACATTGGAGCCAGAGAAGGGCAACAAAACTGGTGAGGGGTCTGGAGCACAAGTCTTATACGGAGCGGCTGAGGAAGCTGGGTCTGTTTAGTCTGGAGAAGAGGAGGCTCAGAGAAGACCTTATTGCACTCTACAGCTTCTTGAAGGGAAGATGTGATGAGGAGGGGTTTGGCCTCTTCTCCCAGGTAACAAACAGGACCCGAGGAAATGGCCACAAGATGTACCAGAGGAGGTTTAGATTAGACATAAGGAAAAACTTTTTTTCTCAGCAAATGATCAGACACTGGAATGACTGCCCAGGGAGGTGGTGGAGTCGCCATCCCTGTCAGTGTTCAAGAGGCATCTGGATGAGGAGCTCCGAGATATGGTTTAGTTTGTGGTAGCAATGGTGATGGGAGGACAGGATGGACTAGATAATCCTGTAGGTCATTTCCAACCTTGTGATTCTATGATTCTATGATTCTAAGTTCAACAAGGCCAAGTGCCAGCTCCTGCACTCTGGAAGAATGTATAGAAGAAATGGACTTGAAGATGTTGGTCGACACTTAGCTAGCTAAGCATGAGTCAGCATTGTGTCCAGGTGGACAAGAAGGCCAATGGCATCCTGGCCATCTGGACAGAAATAGTGTTGCCATCAGAAGCAGGGAAGAGATCAGCTTTCTGTATTCAGCCCTGATGAGGTCACACCTTCAGTACTGTGTTCAGTTTTTGGCCTCTCACTACCAGAAAGACATTGAAGCCCTGGAGCGTGTCCAGAGAAGGGAAACAAAGCTGATGAGGGATCTGGAGCACAGATCTTATGAAGAAGTCTGAGAGAAGTGGGATTGTTTAGTCTGGAGAAGAAAAGGCTCAGGGGTGACATTATTGCTCTCTACAAGTACATGAAAGGAGGTTGTGGCAAGGTAGGAGTAACCCTCTTTTCCCATGTAACTAGCAATGGGACTAAAGAGAATGGCCACAAGTTGTGCTGGGATGTACAGGAAATTTTTGCTTCTGTTTTCTACCAGGAAAAGTTTATTCTCTGAAATAGTGGTCAGATTCTGGAATGGGCTGCCCAGGGAGGTGATTGAGTCACTATCCCTGGAGATGTTCAAGAGATGTTTAAATATTGTACTTAGTGGGGAAATATTGGTGGTGGGTGGACAATTGGACTGGATGATCTTGGAGGTCTTTTCCAACCTGGAGGATTCTATGATTCTATGATTCCATCTCAGAGGTTCCAAGACTGATTACGTTTACTAAGTCCTTTTGTGGGCTCTGCTCATTTGTCTTTCTCCTCTACATGTTTCTATCTGCTCAGGGAAGATAAGAGTACTTCTCTGCTCACATGGGAATTATGAAAGTAAGAACTCTGCAGACCACTTAGTAACCACTTAGACCTTCAGATGAATGTAGCCTGGGCAACACCTAGTACATTTTGTGGCACTCCAAGGTTTATTTTGATTAAATACTCTTTGAAAAAGATTGCTATCAAGATCCTATGTCAATATCTAGCATAATTATATATGAAAGTATGAATAACCTTGTTGAAACATCTCATATTTAGCTAAATTATTATAAACAGCAGACAGGAAAGCTTAATAAGTGGAATTAACACACGAGTGGCTACATTAATGAACTGTTTGGGTAAATGAAATACTTTGAACTTTCATCATTTGGAACAAATAAGCTTGTTCATCTCTTGAGTGATTTGTGAATGTACCAAAAGTACCCTTTGACCTTTGATGTACAAAATAGCTGCTTTGACAGGGGAGAGAAGAGAGAAAGTTGGAGGATTGTGTGTATCTGCATGTGTGTGCAGTACAGCAAGCTTCCACACTGTTATTTTTTTTCTTTTTTTTTTGCAATCTCAAATTAGCTTTCAAACTACAACAGCAGTCAAGAATGTGAAAAAAAGAGAAGAAAAAAAAAAAAAAAGGACTGAATTACAGAGTTCTTCCTGTATGACCAATTGTAGACAGACTGATGCTAGTGGCTCCTGATGTTAGCTCACCCTTGGAGGTGCTGATTTGGGAAGTCAGTCTGGCTAAGCACTTCCTCATCTTCTAACTGTCCTGAAGTTGGCAGCTGTGCGTAAAGTTTTTCTGTGTGTAAAAGTATGGCAGATCCCATAACTAGAAGTAGTAGGACTCTGAGAAGTGAGTATCTTTTCCACACTCCCTGAAATATATGCTGAAAGCTTCCACTTAAGACAAAGTTTGGAATATAACTGAAAATAGATGGTGTGCTCCCATATACCAGAACACAGGCTCACATCTCCGTCTTGTTTTTTTTTCCTTTAAAATGATATGAAATATCAGAAACCATTCTTTGATACTGGCAAGCATGTATGTAATTAAATTGCTTTCTTTGTAACACAGATTTTCTTTTGATGCTGGATTATGTCCAGTTGCCACAGTCAAAAGGAAATATGCAGTATCTATAAAACAACTTGACTTTTTCCTGAAAAAAGTTTTGTAGGGTCTTAATACACAGGGTAACTGGAGCTCAAAACATTTTGCACTGAATTTCTTTGGGCTCTTGAATGGCATTGAGTAGTGGAGGGTTTTCTCCACCAGGATGCATTCTCCTTGAGTTTCTGGGGCATACCTGTGAAATCTCTGCAAAACACTACAGAAATCTAAATCATGATGCTTTAAAATGCCACACTAGTACACGCACTGCAGCTGTTCTGTAGGTGAGCCACCAGGCTCCCCACTGGAGTACAGTTGGGTGCTGGGAGGAGACCAGCAGCTTCCTTATTTGCTCCAAACTTCACCGTCTGCAGACATCTAATTTTCAAGTGGAGAATACTCACATGAGGGCAGTTTTGCTGGTTTTAGGGCTTTAACATCCTTCTTTAAGGAAACATGTTCAGGAAAGCTTTAGCATGGTTGTTTATTTTGTTATAACGTGAAAAGGGAAGAACACATTACTTGTCAATGTCAGACAGAATTGTGTGTTAGCGAACCAGGTACCTGGGAGGAATAAAATGATCTGTAAGAGTTGGATTAGGTCCATCGGGGAACAATGAGGAGATTTAAACTAGAAGAAATCTCTGAAGTTCAGCATAGAGTGGCAAATCTAAAGTGGTGATACAGAGGCTAGCACTGTAATAGAAGAAGGAGGAAATCTAAAACCAGAGGGAAGTTTTGATCTTTCATTTGTCTACCATCTCATTCATGCCATATATAAGGAATCTGACAGTGAAATAGTAAAGATAGTCAGAGGTAACATTTCACTTATTTTCATTTCACTTATTTAATTTCACCTGGTCTTTTCAGTAGGTGTACTATTGGGCCAGTTAGAATAGAAAGCATCTTCTTTTTAATATTTGAACTATCAAACAGATTACTGTGTTTGCCTTGCCACTGGAACTGTGTACCAATGTGATACATACAGCATTTCTTTTCCTGCTATTTCCTATGTTATCCTATAGAACCATCATCTAACTTGTGCACACTGGTGCACAGGTTCATTGTCTTCAATACTTAGAGTCCCTGATTCACCTTTGAAATTGTTAGTGCAATAGGCACTGTTCTTATGCTTTTTAGCACTGTCACTTCCTTGTGGCTCTGGAGAAGTGGGTGTGAAACAGTTGTTTTAAAAAGCCACACTGCAGAGGCAGAGAAATAATCACTCTGGAACAATCAGAGGAGAATTAATATAGACAGGGAGTCCTCTAACAGCAACCAGTGAGAAAGTGTAAGACAAATCCTAATGGAATAATATAAAATGTACGGAGTCAAGCAAGTACAATGACATAAGATGTAAAATACGGTATACAACATAGAATGTATAAGACGCATGACATATGACTTAACCCATCTCCACCCTGAAATTTGCATGGTTCCTTTTTTCCACTGTGTCTTAAACACCGTAGGCAAAAAGACAATTATATCTGTTTTTTTTCTTTTTTTTTTTTCTGGTCTAGAGCCTTATTGGTGTTCTTGTACCTCTGCGTACAACCTGATTGTATTTAGAATCAGGTAGAACTGTGTGCTGACCTTCATAAGCAATTACAGAAATCCTCAAATGACAAAATTGTCTTGGCGTATATTCACATATTCAAATCCAGGATCAGCAAAAGAGATGGGGGCCCTGCAAGTTTACCCTGAAATGTTTGACTGTTCCAGTATACATTCAGACTCTACTGTATAATTTGACATGTAATAGTTTCAAGAATATACAGAAAACAACTCTTGAATCAGGACTTTCCCTTTCACTGCCACAGAAAATCTGAAAAAAAACAGATTGGCAGTATGTCATTCTGAAATTCTTGTAGGAAATAGCTAATTCTTACTAATACTGGATGAAGTCTGTAGTTTACTTTTGTGTCAAGAAACAGATTTTTCTCCTACTTATTAAAGGAAGCTTTTGCCCAGGAATATTCAGTTGTTGATAAGACTTGTGTTGTTTCATTATACATAAAAAGGAAATATTTCAGAATACCTGTGAAGTCTGCACATATTTCAGAAACTGAATCCAAATAATATGGTTTTGAAAAGACTGGCTTGACATATGAGGAAGAAAATGTAGCAGATGGTGACTCTTTGAATCTTTTTTTTTTTAATTTTAGACCAGAAATTATATTTCTGGATTTCACCTGTTGCACTTTACACAAGTGCCAAAGGAAAAAATATTACAGGTCCTTTATTTTTCTTCTAGCTAGGTGGTCTGAATAGAATTATGAATAGAATTATAGTTAGCGAGATGCTTCAGCTGACAGTGGATAGATGCAGATTTTTTAAGCCTACTATCTCACTAAAGGCCAAACTGTGCAACTCTTTCTGATGTTGAAGAGAAGCCAAAGTCAATGTCAGCGCTTTATAACTTCAGTAGGGTTTCAGAATCAGGCTCTAAATGCTTTTGCTTTGATAGATCCCTGTCTTTCTCTCTGTCTCTTTGTCTTTTGAAAGCAGGTTATCTATCTATATAAAAATTTTGCTGGTGATGTGTTAAGAGAGCTCAGTAGGATTCCTTCCACTTTTTGAAATCCTGTTAACAGTACATGCTAATTGCCATTTGCTCCCGATTTCATTATAAATATAATTTTATGCTGATCTGCAGGCTCCATCTGAAAGCACTGAGCACCATAATATCAAGATATCTGTAGCATCTATCAGGATGACTGACACAGATTAGACAACTCTGCTTTTTGTCAATGATTCTCCTATTTCTGAAGTCAGTCAGTGCAGTGCAAAGCCAAATTAAATGCAAATAATATGTGTAATCTCTAAAAACACTGAAAGAAGGGATCACTTCAGCATCTTTTTTTGTGTGTTTTTAAGAAAGAAACTAGCTGTTTGATCTCATTAGGAATTAGGATAAATGTTTTAGTGACTGAGTAGGGAGGGCTCTTGAGAGGAGACAGCATCATTCTGCTTTTAAAAAATACATTCTTCCTGCAATGCTATCTTATCCATGGGCTGCATAAGATGATACCAACTGGAAAAATGAAACTGAATATAGTTCACACAGTTGATATAATGACCCACATTTGCTATATGAGATTCTTCCCTTTGGGCAAAGAGAATCAAGCTCTACTCTACTCTACTTACTGAAGGCAGCTCAGTCTAACCCACAGAACGAAACCAGTGAGAAATGAAAGCAATTTCAGTGACAGAACCTGCTGCTAACACACATGCGCCTCTCTGTACTGCACAGTTCACAGGCTTGCCTTCAGCTAGCAGTGCTATACCTGTGCATTGGGAACCTGCAAAACAAGTTTTCTATAAATGAAATCACCAGTGAAAAAACATTCTTTAATACCACTGGCACAGAGAATGTGCATCTGCTACTTTATTCTCCATGCTGAATGCTTAATGCAGAGCCTGCATGCTATTCTTGTTATTAAGGAGAGGTTCTTTCGCTACCGCCAAATCCAATCAAACTGACAAATGAACTCCAAATTCTTGGCCTTTCTGTTTTTATCCATTTCCCTGTGTCACACGAAAGCCATACCACCAGCCGTGTTTGACCTTGGGCTAGGGTCATGTCAGCACTGTCACTGTCAGCGCTCTGCCACCCCCCTGAGACCCTGCTGCAGCAGAAGAGGCTCCTGACCATGCACTGAGCATCCTTAGCTTCAGTGTTCTGTATCTGCTTCAGTCATTGTGTGTTCTTGTCCTCTCCCTTCGCTGAAAAACAGAGCTGTAGTTATCACCTGTGTCTCCAGCAGTGGCAATCTCTCTTTCAGTCCTGCTGAGGAACACAGGTTTAAAAGAGCATTGAGCAGAACTGCAGCTGATGGTCAGCAGTTTCTGAGCTAATGCCCCTCCATTGCTATGCATCTGCTGCAGGCTGCAGCTGCTGTGGACTGAGAGATCACACAGCAATGAAATTTAAGGATTGGTAGAAAGTGAGTGTCCAGCATCTACCTCACCAGTGCCTAAGTCATTCTGCTTCAAAACCAATTTACTGTCTAGCCATATCCTAACTATCCACATATGGTGCTGCATGTGTACAGATATCGATACACCAGCAACAAAACAGGCATGCATTTAAGAGGCTGAGTTGAAGATTTCAGTAGAAAGCCTTTATGAAAGAAACAGGAAAAGGACTTTCTACTTCTAAAGTGAAAATTTCCTTTTTTTTTTTTTTTTTTCCTTTTCAATCCCAGAAGACTAAATGATGCTGACATTTATTTCCCTAAAATTAAACAAATAAACAACCTCTATCAACACTTGAACAGGTCCTCTGTGTATATGTGTTACAATAATTTAAAGCTCCATGACTTCTGTGAACATAACAAAGTCAGAAATAGCATGAAATCAGTGTAAAGTAAGGGCATTGCCCATCAGGGCAACACATCCATAGCCAAAACTGTTCTGAGCTGTATCCCAAGAACTCTAACCATTATTATCCCTGGGAATCCTCTGAAAACTGCCCTGGCAGCAGCTGAATTGCAAGGCAACGTATCTATGTTCTATACTTCTATATTTCTAATCAAAAGCTGATTAATTACATTAATATCAACTTACACCAAAGTAAGTTCAGGACACTACTACTGATTTGGATTTACATCATGTAAACACTAGCAGATCTGGCTGCACAGTTTTATTTAAATAGTTTATTATTATATAGTATAATAGTTTATATAATATATATATATAATAATAGTTTATTATATAGTATATTATTTAAATTTATTTAAATAATAATATATTTAAATTTAAACGTGAATTGTGAACACTCAGAATAGTCTAATGCCATTCTTGAGAACCTCATAGGCTGTGTAGCAGTTACTAAGACCAAAAGCAGTTACTAAGACCAAAAGTAAGAGAAAAAGTAAGACCTGGACCAAAGCTGAGAAAAGACCTCTTAGCAGTAGAGGCAAAACTGAAAGTCACTCCAACAAGAATGAAGTGCTAGACTGCTTCTCCATGGGAACTCGTACAATAAATGGACTTTGTGCTCCTGCAGGGGAGGAATATTGAGTACAGGAGGTGTCAATTGCTACTGACTTGGACCAATATGACCTGGATGCTCCCTGAGAAGCAGAAGCAAATTTAGTTTCTTACAGATAGGAAAAGACTAGCCTGGACCATTTGCTGCCCTTCATAATTATCTATTGCAGAAAACTGTTTATGCTTCCTTCTCCTGAACCTGTGCCAAGCTGAAATGCTCTCTGTATTGTTAAGGAACTTCATCTTGAAACTTGGAAATCTTTCCAGCAATGAAGATCATCAGCATTTAAACATTCTTCATGATTCTTGAGGTATACCCTTAAATAGTACAACTCACTGAAAGACTTTGATGAAAAGGAGGTAGCAGGAAAATCTGCCAGGCAGCACTGATATTTATCTCGATAAGCAAAAGAAACAAACAAAAAAGCTCTTTTACTTTATGGGCAAATGAGAAAATTTGATTAATGTCTGCGAAGGGATATGAGGGTTTGAAGTAGCAAAGTAGCACAACCTGCACATCCCAAGCACTGAAAATTGCCTCTAATTAGGATCAATAGAAAATTTATCTACTTCACAGATCTACAAAAAACATCAGTGATGGAATCAGTGATAGAGCCAAATCATGAAATATTTTTATCAGAAGATCACATAGATAAGGTTTGTCTTCAATAGGTCTTCAGGTACAGATCATCAATTATATTTCATTGTCCACACAACCTTTTTTTCTTCTCAACTGCCTCTAACAAAATACTGCAAAGTATTGGTTTGTGTTTGTAGAAATGATAGGAAGCATGAAAATGTTCTGTGTGCCACTGTGGAAATAGCAAAGGTCCAAGAAAATGCCCCCAGAATGTAAATTTTTGTAGCACAGTGGCACATTTATTTATTAATTTAGCAATTGAACATTTGCATAAGGCTCAGGTACAGCTATTCCTATGAAAAATCTTGCACAATAACATCAGACATCTCTGCTAATCCTACAGAACATCAAAAGCAATGCTGGCTGCTATTCAGCTCTGGGTTCAGTGCCATGACAACAGATGGAATTCATGGCTGAGGGGTAAAAAAAAAAAAAAAGACTTCCATTCCCCTGTCACTTTTTGTAAGAATCTGTAAAGAGAAAATTATGCAAACTAGTAGAAACTGAATGTAGAACAGGAATGCCTGTGAACGTGCGCTATCTGCATTTACACAAAACAGCTTATTTGTGAAACAGAATGTAAGTGGTAAAAGTAGATATGGAAATCTTATTCAAATTCTTGCAAAGGGCAAAGAGGAGTAAAAGGGATAATGGGCTGCATTTTCAACTTTTCAGTTTGAGGGGAACAGACAAATTCATAATATTATGGTCGCAGGCAGATGACATTAAAATGGATTTTTGATGTTAAAGGAATGTTTCTATTTTTTGTGAAGAGATCATTCTAAATATATATGCTTTGCAATAATATTTTTTGTAGTATTTGATATCTGTGGAAAGAATATTCGGCCCACTACTGCCTTATGTAATTGAGAAAAAGAAATGAAAATCAATCTGTTAAACTTACTCATTGGCTTTCATCTTCCCTTAAAAAGAAAACAAATGAGATGAATGGGAATTACAGTGTTAAAGAAAAGAGATCTTGGACTTTTTTTTTCTCCAGTCGACAGTTTACAGAAGTAAACTGATGAGTCAGATGTGTGCCAACTATGCACCTACTACAGACCACTGTTACATCAACATATTTAGAAGACATTACCAGACTTTCGATGGACAAAAAGATGAAGTAAAAACAGACTGAGTTTGACAGGTAGAAATAAGAATTCTGCTGATAGAAACTGATAGAAGAGGGTAAAATTGGCAGCAACGGTACTTTCTGGTTACCTATCCAATAGAAGCAAAATATTCCATAAATAGATTTTCAGAATTGTCTTCATATTGTCTCAGCAACAGAAATGTGGCTTTGCATGAGGCTCTCCATCAGAACCATCTGTAGTACAGAACAGAAGCGTGAGTGATTTTTTTTTTTTCTCTGCAAGATGGTAGTCAGAACTAACCATATGGTTCTGCATTCATTTTATTTTGGGTACTTATTTAGTACCCTGTTTTCCAGGTAGTGTTGGAAAAAAAATGTTTTAAAATTTCCTGGCCTAACAAGAAGGGCTGTAGGCAAATTTACAGTTGTTTGCCATTGCAAAAATACCTAAGGAGCAAACAGTTTAGCTGACTGCCTTCTGCCAGTACCCTTGACCCTGAAGATGTTTGGCTCAAGGTCGTCTTGTTTTGTGTGTCTGACTGCACAGTACTGTTAATTTTCTTTTCCTGCATTGTCCATATATAGCGAAAAGAGCAAGCCAGCCCTATACATGAGCTGCAGGGTTTTTCTCTATTTTATTTGTTCTCTAATTCATTCTGAATAGACATGACTCTGAAATACTCCATTAATATATATCTCCAAGATACCCTAACTTGGATTTTTTTCCTTGGTTTGACCAATGGTGAAGTACAAGAATAAATGAGAAAATCTTCTCTGGCCATGTAGTGTGATCAGATGCTCAGCTGTGCATAGTTTCACTGAAGGGCATTCACTTGCAAATGTAAGATTTCAAGGGCATTTTGAAAATGTGGTTGAAAATTTATACTATGTGTCTGCTTTGTTTTAGATTCCTAGTTGGTATAATATTAAAACATTTATCAGCCTTTTGCAAGGGCTACTCTTCCTCCTGATGTTTTACAAAGAGTTTAGTGCTTGACTAAATTATAGACTTCTTAAAACTGACCATTAGCCAAGAGGAGAAATAAATTAATCATGATAGAGTAGTAGGCAAAGTTACATTTTTTTAAGTCTAAGGAGAACTTTAATGTGCTCATTAAAAAAAAATACTAACAAAGTTAACATTCTCAGACAATGGAAAAATGCCTAATTCCACGATGCACAATGGAGTATCCAGTTTAGAAAGGGTCAGTGAGTTTCAGAGGTCTCTTTCCTCCTTTCTCAAGGGGATACGTTCTTTGGAAACCTACCTTTTGAGGAGAGAGTGGAAGGCAGCAAGACCTATTGAGTTGACAATGAGATCAAAAAAGAAGGAGTGATTATTCAAATCCCTCAGAGAAATAAAAGCCTGAAGCAAGAAGAACTGAACCCAAAAAGGAGCAGGCAGGGTGGGGAGCGGGCAAAGGGGAATGAGAAGCAAAAACTGAATGCAGAGGGCAAGGCCTGAATGGGAATCAATGAAAGAACTAAGAGTTGAAAAGGGAAGGAGGAGGGGAGAGTGGTGCTGAGGAAGAGAAGAAAGCGATGAGAGGCACATCATCGTAAATGAAGCAGAGATTTAAAGTTTATTCTTCTCAGCCTGTAACAGCTCTTTTGAATATTTAGATGTGTCTATGATGCTAAAACACAGCTTAATCATGTTACTTTACCTGGAATCAGATTCATCAAAGTTTCAGATTTTAAATCAGTTGACAGAATGGGCCATGCTGGTGAGTAGCAGGAACAGGAAAGTTTCAGAAGACCATGAGACAGCACATCTAGTCTGCTCCTTGGTTGCTTAGATACACTAATGAATTGTACTAGGATTTTCTCACCTCACATTTGCACTCCACTATGTTTCAAGTATTGCATTTTGGATAATAACATGAGCAGACTCCAGGCATTCAAAAATAAATTCTCATCTATGAGAATTTACAGAGCAGCTGCAAACACAACAATAATTTTATCAAAGAGATTGATTTCATCATCATTTTTCTAAATTCTTCTTTCTGCAACCTCTGCTTTTTCCTCTGAATTCCACCATGGTCACAATAGCCCAATTATTGACACACATGCTGAAATATTCTTCACAACTAAATTAGAAGAGGCTTCAAATCCACTGAAGGGTGTATTTGATGATGGGTGCCTGAAAAAGGAATTGGTAATAAGCCCAGCAAAAAGAACTGATGCTTTCAGTGCTCTGGCTTTTATATCAGAAGGATCCATGTGGCAGGACATGTTGTGACATTTCCCTAAACTGAGCTGTTAGCCCAAGCATGTGATCTACAGATGGGTTTTACCAGGACAGCATCACAGAAATGGCAAAAGAAAGTGTAAGCCATCATGTGTGAAATAACTGTTAATATGACTAGAGAAATACAAACACTCAAGGAGTGTAAGTTACTCAGAAAACATTGTCTTAAACTCCCCAGAAAAAGGGTAGAGAATCTAGCTATGTGCACTGTTTGGGTTAATAGCTATTTATCTATGTATTTAATAGTTGCCCCCTTAATAGCAATAAATGAATTTGCTGGGTAGCAGGATAAAGCCAGTTTATCAGCGGAGACACATCAGTGGATTTCTTTATAAGCAGTTCCTAATTAAGGAAAAGTACTATCCATGCATTTATGTCCCAATAAATTTAAGTTTCAAACTCATAAAACATTTTGTTGCACTTTTAAACTAAAGAAAATTTAAATGTATGCCCTCTTGTATGCCCTCTTAATTTTCTTTCCCTTTTTGAGGCAGATGCAAGTGCAGTTTCCCTTCTAATATTAGAATGCAATGAGATGGGAATCAGTGATGCCTCCAAGCACAGGCTATAGCTTACATGGGACTGGCTGTCAACACATGGTGGGCTTGTGGCCTCAAAATGGAAGTTAGCTCATTCTGTATCATTTTAAAGTATTGCATTGTTTGAATCAGGCTTAATCTTTTTGGCTTCCTAAAGATCTGTGAGAGTAGGACTTCCACCTTTGTGAGGCCTAAACACAAAACGAGTCTACAATGTGCTGAGAAAGAGAATAAGAATACGAAACTGATACCAGAAGAGTGGTGGAAGAACAGGGAAGAGAGAGAGTGAAAGAAAATGAAAGTGACAGCAAAGAGGAGCCTAGCATTTGTTCTGAAGGAGTTCATTCAAAAACTGTTATAGGAATGATGATGGATTATTCAGCAGTGAGACACTCTTCTTTTACTGATGCTCAAGGGTTCTATTCTTCCTATGTTCTATTACCTCCTATGAATTTAAGATCCAAGAAAGGAGACTTATTCTGTTGTGCTCTTTTTAATTTGTGAAGAGCCATAACTTCGGCGATACTGGGTACTAACAAAGTCCTAGCTTAACGTAGATGTTAAGTATATGGAGTAATATAACTATGGAAATAATGAGATAAAATGAAGTCTCTGGTTTGATGCAGGCTCTGGAAGAACTAGATAATTTGAGCATACTGTCACAATTTCTGTTAGGAAGGAAGTTAATAACCACTGGCTATTAAAAAAATCATAACTGAGTTAGTGTAGGAAGAGATGGAGGAAAAAAATCTTCCACTGAGGAAGTAACTCACAAATTCAGCTTAGAAAAAGATGATTTTAAATCTGTACAAAATATATTTTGCATAGGCAGGATATACATTCTCATATGCTCTGTATTTTTTTTTTTCCCCTCCGAATTTAGTTAAACTACTTAAAGATACATTGTGCAATAAAATTCTTCAAATAAATTTTGGGAAGCTTGTGCAAGATTCCTGTCTACTAAGATTGCTGAAAACAGTGGTAGGTAGTACACCTGATATTCTTGTGAGTCCAGTAATAGCCAAGTGAAGATATCAGTATTCTGCAAAGTATTTAATGTGTAATTCAAAGTTCACCCAAGACTCACACCTGCAAACTTTCTCCTCCCTTTTATAGAATATGACCTATTCAATAATGTTTCTGAAGAAAATAATGAGTTTCTATTCATTCCTATTCTCTCATACAAATGCTGTACTTCCTCTTTCTTAAGTTTCATGAACCTAAGCTGAAAAACTCTGACAGCAATGCTAAACTGAGTGCTAACAACACTTCCTTAATAGCTACTTTTTTACATTTGCTTAGACAAATACATATTTTCCTCGGAAATAAAAAAGAATATTATTCAGACATTTCAGAAAGTCATTCCCCACCCCCCTTTTCCTAGTAGGATATCTTTACTGTTTGTTTTCTATTGATAGTTGATAGATGGTAACTAATAACTTGCCTCCAAAGAATAATGCCCCTAAGTGGAATTCCCCATGGCAAAATCATTGCATGGCAAGGACTCTACTGACATTGTGCCTATCAGGTAGGAAACTGCTGAACAGTCACTCTGCAGTGGCAGTAGCCACCATTAAGAGGATGTAGTAATTGGATCTCTCAAATCCCTGGAGGCCTGATAAGCCCTTCACAATGAAGCCCCTTCTGTCTCTTCTGCCTAAAAGACATACACAAAATACTTTAATACACTACTCAGTTGGCTTAACATTTGGGCTCATTCCTGAACCAAGGAGCAGTTTAAGTGATCAATCTTAGAGCAGTTCACCAAAGGTATTATGACTCAGAGCTCCTGCAACCCTTCATGTTACTATATTTAACAACTGACCAAGCAGTGGCTGAGCTGCAGTAATTGCCTACGTGCACACCCTGGGGTAACAGGAAAAAGAAGCTTGAGGTGGATTAAGCCACAATAAAAGAGATGCTAGCTAAGTAGAAACTCCTAATGCTTGCCCCAAGACCAGAGCATGCATTCTGACTAATACAGCTACCTGACTGACAAGTGAAGACTTGTGCAATTAAGGCAACCTGTATATACATCCAAACCGTCAGAATAACCATTGGTCCCCAGCTCATTCTTGGCTCTTGGAAGGAATGAGGTTACTATGCAACTTCAAAAGATGCAAGGCTGCCCTCCTACTCTGGAGACCAAGGAGTAGGTGTGGGACTCTAGAGATACAGTGCTGTTTGGCCTGCTCAACCTGCCCTGCTCTCACCCTCTTACAGATAGAGCCCCAAAGAAGGAAGACTTTGTGATCTGTATGAGGCCTGGGCTGAAAAACAATATATGCAGAACAGCAATCTAAATCTTGGATCTCATTCTCCAATTCAGCCAGACTTGGAAACATCCAACTTTCAGAAACCTAGGATTTCAATGCTGTACATTTGAGTGCATAAGTGTAGCCATCAATTAACACTTTTTCTAAAACATCTTCTACAAACTACATGAGAGAATACGTGTGTTAGCATTCAGAAAGAAGTTCATATAGGTCTCTACGCTGTGTTGTTGGAGTCTTGACTGAAAACTCATGGTTAAGGTCTGAAAAACAGGAAAACATTAAATGGAAATTTGCAAACCCTTAGGAGAGGACATCTGAAGAAAATCAAGATTCGAGAGAAGGTGAAGCAAAAGTTGTACAAGCATGAAGACAGAATGATTTGAAGAAAAGGAACTCCTAAGGAATGAAAAGCTATTTTAATCTCTGTTACATAAGGTAGACACGTACATATGACAAAATACGAAGATTTTGTTGAAAAAACATACTCCCTGTAAAGGTCACCATGTTCATCAAATACGTAGCAAGTTATACTATGCATCTCTCCTGTGTGACTTCCATAAAATCCATATTCAGCAAGTCTTGCTTTCTAGCAAACAGTGGGACATTCAACTTACATGTGAGGAGTGAGGGCATTCCAGTGAAAAGAGAGGGCACAGAATGGGAAAGAGAAGCAACAGTGGCACAAAAGAGGCAAAGAATGCCAATTCAGAAGGCGGGTGTGAGAGTAAAATCTGCTTCCATGCCTGCTGCAGTATATATTGCACAACTGGCACTTACTTGGCAAATCACCCACTCAGGCACCGACCTTGGCAGCATCACAGGGATAACCTCTATGTGAGGAAAGACTGTTCTTCAACAATGTCTCCAAAATGTTTGGCACTAAAGTACGTTTTTTAAGAAAGCAACCATTTCTTCCACTCCTTATTTCAGTTCAAAACCGTTGAAAACCAGCATTTTCTTTTGTCTGCAAAGGAGGCTTCCTGTCCATGACTTTTGCGTTATTCTTCATGTAGCGTTCCAAATTATTTGGAATTGCATATAATTGCCATTACATAACCATCCAATTCCCAAAGTTCCCATGTTACAGAGCAATGGGTGTATTCAGACATTTGCCCAACTAAAATGATCTCCTTGTTAATTATTTGCAGAATGATGACAGAATGCTTGGGGTTACAGTGCCTGGTGGAAAGTCTGCTGAAGGAGAAATAGAAAGCATTCCAAATACTGGTGGAATTGAGATGTGTCTCTTTCACTGACATTCTGTGTTGTGCCCTGGGAACAAAGAAGGATTGGGGTTGTTGATATGGGTAGTTGTTTTTTAATGCTTTAACAAAGTAATTCTGCTTCTCGCCATTTTGCTGGCCATATAATTAAACAAAATAGTCACAATATAGAAATTCAATGCCTATTTCTACAAACATGAGAGTGAACTCTATTAACTATTCTTTTAGTTTGTGCAAGTAACTTTAGAGACATGTTAACAACATCACAATATGTACCTCCTGGATAGGAACTGTAAAGCAGGATGGAACCACATGAATCCCAGAATAAGTTTGGATAACTGTTTCTGAGCACACTCCAAGGATAAAAATCAGCCTTTTTCTAAAGGACTTAAGGCTTTCAATGACATTCGGAGTTAATTTTGGAAATAATTAGAATTGTGATCATTATAAAGTAACAAAAATTTTAGTCTTCAAATTAGTAAAGAAATGTGAAAGTGAACAAATGCTTTTCTACAATAGAGATGAAATAAAATTAATTCCTGAAGACTTCATGTAGATTTGCTTTTGATCTCTAAAAAATTAGTGAAGCTTGTCTGTAAAGTCAAGTACTAGAATATCTCTTTGCTATGCACAACAAATTCAAAGTGTTTGAATGAGGAGAAGGAGTCATACAAGTGTGTGTAGGTACAGTAAGCTGTTTACACTCTAGTCAATGCCTCCTACAGAAAGCCTGTTTAGATGGAACATGGGCATTACTTTTAAATAATGTAGGTATAAATAATATGAGTTTTAAAGGATGCAGTCTTTCTGAGAACTATTTCTGCTAGGAAAAATTGCACCAGTGTACTAGCAGGACTTTGTAGGTAAACATTTTAAGAAGCCTTATGCCCATGCTTACTACCAAATGGCATAAAAACAGCATCACTTATCAATCTCTGTCTTTTTACATTCAACCATCACTCATTTTGATGGAGGGTCACAGCCAAATTGGCAATTAATGACTGTTTTAATGATGGTACAAAGGCAAAGGTCCCAGGCCCAATCAGACAGGATCTGCAGCTGACTTTCACCACCTTCCTGACCTGAAATGGACAGATGATCTGGATGAGACCTTTAGCTTAGATTTTGACATATTTCCATGCTCCAAGACTGCTGTAAGCCCTATGTTGGTTGTTGGCACTTCCAAACTGGTTCTACAGGCCTTAAATGTCCGTCAAGTCAGAATTGGGTATGGGCTGGTGTACTTCATGCAACATTAATTCCAAGTTTTTCTTTTCAGAAAGAACATTTTGCTTTAGGATCTCATAAGAGAAAACAACAGGTTGCAGAAACTATGCCTAGAAGCCAAAAGAGATCTCAAGCTCAGGACTTTTGTCCAATAAAGATTTGCTCTGTAACTACTGGGGAGAGATTTTGTATCTCTTCCTAAATTTGCCTATCTCACATATTCACTTCTCCTACAACACTGTGCAGAGAGATACAGGATCTTTGCATTTAAGTGACCTCTCCATACACTGACAGATAATGTCATGAAGTCAATAGCAGGGAGTTGTAAATCATACTTTCTGGCCCACAGTATAAATGCTATTTGCCCTATTTGCATCTTGAATGTAAGGACCACTGCAAGGAGCAATGATACTGTGCACTGATGCTAGTACTACTTGCTGGACATATAATACAGCATTCTCTCTCACAGCTATATTGCTGTGGCTTGTAACTCTTGCACAGAAGATTTCTCTCTTCTGCTCAAAATAACTGCATTCATTTTTTAGATTACAGCTGAGATCACTGCTTTACAACATAACAGCCATAGCAAACAAAATACGGTGACATGAAATTCAACAAAGATTTTTGACAGACACCAGCCAGTAACTGTAGATCTGTGAACATGACTGTTTAATCCTGCTATTTTATTTTAAGTTCTTGGACCACTTTATTTATAGTCATTTCTATTTCTTCTCACAGTAGCATCTGAGTGGCTCACAGGACTCCCAGGAGCAAAGCAAAGAATTATCCCAGCTGAGGGGGAAGGAGAAGAGGAGGCTAAGAGAAGTGGCAGTCACACAGAGCATTTGCGGAACAGCCAAGACCACAATCCATCCTTCCTCCCCTTTATGAGTTCCTTATCCTTCCTTCCTTTTACTAGACTGTTGGCCAAATAAATATGTGCCTTCCATCCAAAGGTCTTTCTCCTGATCATCATGATCGAGCTAATTGGGAGCAAGAGGGTAAATGAGGCATAGATGATGTACATGGCATGATGCCCAGCTGACGCTACTATTGAGTTGATGCCGGAAAAGTTAGGAAACCATAGCCTGGCACTGAATAATAGGCCTATTGCAACTGAAGTGTGGGGCAGAGAGAGATTTCCCTGCAGCTGGCACCTTATCTACAAGTGGTGTACAAGAGAAAATAATGAATGGCTTGACTCTTTATTTTCTACGTGTGTTTTATAGCAGTTCATTAGGCACCCATGAGTCTGACTGATGATTCCATGTAAAAAGTAACAATAATTTCCCTTTACAGAAATGAGTGACAGCTGAAGAATAAACTGAAATTATAATCACTCTTCCCATGAGTTAGTTTGGCAATTTAACCAACTGTGTTCATTAACTGATTTAAGTTCCAATTCTGTTTTTATATCTGATATGTATCTTTAAGTTAAACATTGCTTGTGATGCAGGATAATGGCTAGCAGATAACGTCATTAAAAAGGAACATTAAAGTGAAACTCCTTCACTTCAAAACTGAATTTATTCCACTGCGATAAGGTACCTGACACCTTGGTCAGCACTTTTTCCATTAAGAGCCCATGTTTGCCCAAAGGGGATCATCTGTTATGATCACTGATGCCACATGGAAGCCTTTTCCCATATGTACTGCATTCAAAATGAAATGAGGGCACAAATTGTTTCATGAAAAATGAATGTATGTGTTAAGCAAAAGAGAAAAATAGCAATGTAATAACTGATTTTTAACTGGCAAGTAAAACTTTCACCATTCCCCAGCTATGCCAATTTGCTTTAATTATCTGACTTTGGAAGGACAAGGGAGAGCAACTTGAATGAGACAGCCAAATCACCAAAGATTTTCTTGAAGCTTCAGATATGTTAGTGGGTATGGAACTGCTTGGTTGGAGATGGTGATAATTTACAGGAAACTTGTGGATAATTAAAAGCTGCACAGAGTGATTGCTATTAAAAAGCAATTTTTTTACTACTCATTAGCTTATTATGGTGAGGCTAACTACACAGAGGAACATCTCATTCGAGGTTTTGATGAATTCATCATTACTATGAGTTTTCTTCAATGTTGGCTGTTTTTGTAAAAGATACACTCACATTCAAACGGGAAATCATAGACAAAATCCTCCTAGCCTCCTTTTGTTAGGTACTGTGTTTTAATGAGCAGTATTTCCTTCCATTTTTTGTTCCTTCCATGGCATTTGAGATGTTACAGGTTTTTGTACACTTACAGAAGAATCTATTGCAACATTTGTTTGGGTGTAGTGGCCTCTGGTAAAGGGCTATACTTTAACGCTTGTCTGTGTGTGTCTCCTTTTCTTCACCCCAAAGTTGCTGTTGCCAGGGATTAAAGAGTGGAGGTTGATAACTAATTCATGGCTCCTTTGCTCTCCTGTTGATTGTGTGCCACATCTAAATTATCGTCTCATTGCAGAGGTGTATGTAGGGAATTTCCAGATTAGAACAGGACTGGTTCTTCAAGGTTTTTTCATCTTCATAAGAGCACAGAAATCATCTTGGGAAGGATGGAGGGGCAGGGAACAGAGAGATGGATGAGCCAGTGGAGATGTTCTTGGGTGTCAAAAGAGCTTTAACCAGGATTACATCCATACTCAGAGCTACAGCAAGAGTTTTAGCCCCAGGGGTACTCCCCACACCAAAATGTTTTACAATTCCAAGGATTTTTTTAGGGGTTTTCTGTCCCTCAGTCCCTTCAGGCAGCTGCCGCTGCTGTGGATTTACAATTGCTTTTTCTGTGTGGGCTTTGCTGCCATATGGCACTGTAATTCTCTCTTGCTCACCACAGCTCTGCCCACTCTTCTAGTATCCATGGCATTATTGAATAATACATCTCTTCATTCTCTGAAGAGAAAGTTAGGTGTTTTGACTATTATTCACAAATCCAGTGTTTTTATTACACAGACCTGAAGGCTTAATTAAAGCAATGCCAATTCTTTTGTACTTTGTTGTCATTCATCACCCAAAGTATGCGGAAAATTTTGCTCTCTATGCCCCTCCCTACCTGGTCTCCAAAACTCTAATTAATGGGCAAAAAGACAACCCCAAATGAGCCATCTCTGCAAAGCAGATGCTTCAACAAAGCATATCCTTAATTATATCAGAGATGATTTGTCTATCTGCTCTGAGAATGTTCACTCAATATGATGTCCCATGAAATAACAAATATGCTCTGTAGTCTGTTTGGGCTCACACTTCAAAGTCCATTGGTACATTTACCTTGTGATGTCAGGGTGCTGTACGTAGGCAGATTGGTTTATCTGTCCTTAGAATTTGGAACTTCTCTCAAGTACTGTAGGACCCAGAGCAGAAGTCAGAGATGGCGATGAAAGGAAGAGGACTTCAACTGGATTTTTATCCCATTTTTCTACCTGTGTTTTATCATCCCTCTCTATGTTTGCTGCATATACTCAAATGGCATTTCTCCTGCAAAGACCTTCAACCGAAGCACAGCAGTATCAGACACACAGGCACATGTTTTTCCAACCTGAAACATCTGGTATTCTAAAGGCAGTGGCAAACAGCACCGTTCTCAATCTTCACATCCTTCTGCCCTTCATCCTTCTAGATGAAAGGACAGGATAATACATGGTTTTAATACTACCCAGTAGAAAAATGAAGACTATTAATATATTAGAGAACTTCTTGTGGTCATTTGGTCACCTAACGAAACTGTTCACTAGGCAGTGAAAATCCTATTAAGCCAAGAGAATCCTGCCTGAAGGCCATAGAATCAAACAGCCAAACTTTTATATTCACAGTTGCCAGATGTCAACTGGTAGCTTCTTTTGCTTTTGTCTTTGTTGCAATGTGAAGTGCCTCACACAGAAAACCAGGATGGCATATGAATAATAAATATTGATGAGTAACAGCTGGAGTTTCTCAGGGTGCCCCTGTTCTCTTTAGTGAAATGTTTCTCTGTATAATTTACTAGGTATCTCTCATTAAAGTGGAGATAGTATATACAATTACAGTTAACAAAACGATGCCTCTGAACAAAAAGGGTCACTGTGTTGCCTGGCAACTCTTAGTCCATCTAAAACTAAGTGCTGCTATTGCAGACCTGTGATAATTTGTGCTGTTTGTGAGCAAAGGCAGCTCTGGAACTCTGCCCACAAGCGAGACCTTTGGCTATAAGCGGGAGAAACTCTTCCATAACTGTGCTCTGCATGATGTCAGCCCAGCCTGCAGCCTCAGTGCATCTTGCACCTAACTGGTGTTTTGTTGCCCATCCAGTGGTATGAAGTGGGAGTAAATCCTGAATTCTCTGTACCTGTGAGGCAACATCAGATGTAAAGTAGCTCTAGAGATAACACAACTGCTATGACTTTGCTCTGAATACTGTTCCCATTAGCAAGGAGCAGCATCAGTCTCTGAGAAGGAGGCTTAGGGGTAATTTCTGTGCATATATTAGTATGCTTGTTTATTAGGTTCAATGGTGGAGGAACATTATGGACTTTTTCTTATGATATAATGTCACTATTAGCTGTGAGAACCACTGAGCCTATTACAAGGGACATTTCATGCCATTGTGTTTGCTAAAAAATTTTTCATGCTTGCAAGAACAAGAATATATACCAAATTATTTTTAGAGTAGCAATTTTCTCCATGTGGACTTAATTAGAAAATGAATAAAGAAAAAGTAGATTTTATTATTTTTGCTTTCTCTCTATGAGCTCAAGTTTCAGAAAATAAATTGCATAAATGTTACTGCCTTGATAGCCTTTAAAATGATAATAATGATAACAATGAAATCTTGTTCTCAAAAGGCCAGGCAGGCATTTGATGTAAATGGACTCAGCTTTATGGAAGCTCATGGATTTCAGCAAATTGATGCCAATTTAGACTCTGTCCTGACCTTTCTTTCAGGGATACAAATATGCCCTGGTGACAGCTCCAGATTTTGAAAACAAAAACAGCAGAGTTCTTTTAAGACACACTTAAAGAATAACTGAACCTTGATTAGAGGAAAACTCAATGACAGAAAGTCTATAATGTCTGATTTTAGGAGTGTGTGAGGGGGTAACAGTGAATCATATTTCCTTGAAGGCCAGCTTACTCTGAGTTATTTTGAATTGAACCTCAGAAGAGTTTATTTTGGTGGAATTGCTCATGGTTTTAGGAATTTTTTTTCCAATGGAGGTTACTTGGTCAGAACTGGATTGTGTAATAAACATCAAGATAAATTTTTTGAATGACAGATGATGAAAGCTCTTTTCAAGTCAACATACATACCTAATCACTTATATGCTAATCTTTCTAGGCGTATCAGTGATGGAAAGCTTGAGAAAAACCTCTCAAAATTCACATATGCTGAGGAGATTGCACTGAGGAGATAGGTTCTGTTTTTAGGAATTCCTCTTCTGCTCCCTCCTACCTGTGGCACGCACCCAAAGTCTGTTTCTCTGTCAGAATTACACACCTAAATTGGGTTTTTCTGCATGAAAAACAGAGTGGGATTACACTGTATCCAAATGCTAAGTAATCTCTCATCTTGAAGTATTTGAGAGGAGTTTTGAATGGCAAAGCTGCATGTTGCTCCTCTGTGTGAACTGCCTTCACAGAGCAACATAATCGTCTGTCTTTCTCCTATCCGCTTTGTTTTTCTTTCCTGAAGCAAAAAAACCTCTTTATTTTCTTGCTTATTACTTCTGGGATTTTCTGCCCCTATCTTCTCCTCTTATTAATATAACACTTCTTGTTTGTTTCTCCTTTCCAGAGAAACTGAATACTGAAGCTATTAAGTGCTCTGTTTTTATAGCCTTGGATACCTCTCTGTTAATCACAGAATCATAGAATGGTGTGGTTTAGAAGGGACCTTTAAGAGGTGTCCCCCTGCTACAGGCAGAGACACCTACCACTACAGCAAGTTGCTCAAAGCCCTAATGGGGTAACAATTGCCTGATAACCCAGCCTGTGCTTTGCAAGTTGGTTTGGGAATAACAGCCAGAGTAACTGTGAAATTTCTCCTCTGGATCACATTTCCAGTAGGTGTGCTGTCACTGTGCAGCTGGAGAGGTGCAGTCATCAGTGAGGTTTATTGTGCTAATCATTCTTGTGTCACAGAGTAGGAGGCAAGAACACCCAGGTACAGGTTTACCAATCCAATGCTCTCTGATTCCCCACATGATCTAGGTGTTAGCAAGGACAGAGTGTAAATCAAATAATATATAGCACAAAGTAACTGATTCTTAGCTCTCAAGTTATAAATATAAAACCTTCAAAGTTGTGTTTGATGGGAAGAACAAAAGAAAAACAATGATATTAATTACAGAAAAAAGCAGCAATTAGATGCATTGCAGAGTAGGTAATTTCAGAATCAATTAGAAGATTCTCTGTTTTGAGAGATACAATAATAACTGCATGTTTTGGATTTGTGAGTGACTTGAAAGTTCTGGGGTCTGGTGTAGAGATGTGTTTGCTGCAGGACTATAAGATCAAGCAAGACCTTCTAAGGAAAATAGTGAAACAAAATAAGGAATATTAAAAGAGAAACAAATGTTGTAGTACCTGGGTAGATAAACTACAACACGAAGAGTGACATCAAAAGAAGAAATATAAAGGGCCTGCATCTCTCTATCAGTAGATATAGTCTTACTTTATCTGAATGTAACTCTGCTCATTCTAACTCTGTTGTGAAGGTAAGGAGGGAAGGGAGGAAGATGGGGAGGGGAAGAGGGGAAGGGAAGAAGGGAGGAAGGGGAAGGGGAAAGGGAAGAGGAGAGGAGAGGGAAGGGAAGGGAAGGGAAGGGAAGGGAAGGGAAGGGAAGGGAA
>NW_024962265.1:21738502-21863145 GCF_019238085.1 Lagopus leucura
GGAGAAGAGAAGAGAAGAGAAGAGAAGAGAAGAGAAGAGAAGAGAAGAGAAGAAGGCTCAGGACTGCATTTGTACATATGAATATAATTAAACAAAACAGATTCAATTGTGAATTTAATTACACATCAAGTGCATGTTAAGTGGTTGTAACGATGTTATGAAAATATCTGTGATAAACTCATTCACATTACATTCTGTTGCTAATTCAATTTTCATCCACAAGCCTAAAATGTGGGCTTTTGTTCTGTTACTACAGATACATACATATAAAAGACAGTGTCTAATTTAAATAATGTCTAATATAAATATATAAAAGCAGTTTAAAGGAAGACGAGTTTCGTAGTTCTTCCAATAATTCAATATTAAAATTTCTTTCTTCCGATATTTATAGCCATGAATGAGAACTACTGCATTAAAAACTTGAAGCTGAGAATGAAAAAAATAAACATGAAGAAAATTTTGTCAAAATCTAGGAAATATGTGGAAAAAGAAAATATTCTCCCTGCCTGAATCCTCTGCTTCTCATCAATTATCACAAGAGTATTACTTCACAGCTAAAATCATGTTACTAATTAAAATGTTAATAAATTCTTAAAATTGGTCTAAGCATTTACTCTTTGATTCTCTGCACTATGTGAACAACAATCCACATCTCTTCCTGTCTTGGATTTTTATTCCACGGTGGTAAAAGCTCTGGAAATTGTGTTCTAAGGATCTAGTTAGTTTTAGAATGTACAGTTTAGGGACCTGTTCACATGGCATAAAAATTTTGTAAGAATATTCAATTTTGCCAAGAGATAATAACTTTATATTTATTTCACTTCTTTTTTTTCCTAGTATTCAAAGCTGGAGCGAGGGTCAACAACTGGATATAATTAAGCAAGCAAGCTACCACTGAGCAGTCAAGAGCAGTGCATCACTGTTCTCTGAAAAGTAAGTCAAATTTTTGTGCATGTTGTTACATGAACATTATCTTTATGTGAGGTAAATGTAGAAGAAAGAACTGCAGAGTAGGTGTATTTGTGTGGGAAGTAGCTGACATCAGTAAACTCTTTACCTGAGATAACTTTTCTAATGAATGCTGGTCATACCACTAGATTCATTGTAGAAACTCATCTGCAGTCTCAGTATTGGAAAAGTTGTAGTAACAATGTAGTACCATTATTAAGTTGTTGTTGCTGACCTTGCCAGTTTCCCTGCTGACTGATGACTTTGTGTTTTGCAGTACTTATGGTTGGTTAAATAAAAGTGATTTGTGTACTGTTCATGGATAGGACTCTCTGAGGAAAAGGTGAAAATACTTCTCATGTCAATGTACGGTTCTGGCTTTGTAGTAGCTAAGTATAATACATCACCTGATTTGAAGGAAGAACAAATTTTGAAAGGTTTCATTTGAACTTGAACTTCTTAACATCATTACCTAAAAAAATCCAATGACTTACCAGGATAGCAATAAGTGGCTCATTTCTGAACCAAGAAAAATACCGGGAAGCCAGTTCAGATGCAAGAAAACCGAGGCTTTGAATTTTCTTTTACGATTAACAATAGAAACCGTTCCAGGAGAATGAACATCTTAAAACCAGAAACAGAAGTGGTACATTGGAAGTCATTTTTAGAAAAACCCTGGTAATGCAAGGCTGTGGTCTCTGGTGAGCTATGTGGCTTTGAGAAGGGCCACCCATGGGACTGCACTCATTTCCCAGGGGACTGAGTGATCAGCAAAGTTGGCGTCTTTCAACTGTCTAGAGGCTGACAAACTGGTGCCAGGGTCCTCAGAGCTGCAGCCTCACTCCAGCAAGCTACCCACCAGCTGGCTTGCAGAGGGATGCAATGTAGCCCCTAGCCAGAGCAGCCAAACTGGCCTCCTAGGAACAAAGTGTGGGGGATCTCCATACTTTCTCAGTGTTGCCTTTATGTCTTCTAACATTTCACTTTGTTCAAATTCATCACAAAAGATCCAAACCTTCCAGAAAATAGATTGGAGGGGCAGCAACAGGTGAATTTACCCAGTGATCTGGTAAAACAGTTAATTGCTTTTGTAATAAGATCAAGAGGACAGAGTTGTTGTCCTCATAGCTCAGTGAAATGAAGAGGATCATTGTCATACGCTTCTGGCTGACTGCTAATGCCTTTAGATCATTCTGATCTAACTTCTTCTTAATTTATAATCCTTCTTCTTCATCTCTGTCTTGATGGATGAGTTGTCCCATGCCTTACCTCAGTTATGCCCTTAGGTGATGACTGATCTAGCTACCCTGATAATGAAAGCCAGTCATGCTGCTTTCTTTAAAATCAATGTACAAGGAGTTGCCTGCTTTTGCTTTCCCTCCTGAAAGGCTATTTGCTAGAGCAAAAGAACTAGCAGTGCAAGCAGTGAGTGTTCCCACTGTTTTTAAAATACACCTAAAATTTCAGACCTAAAAGAAAATTCTTTGTGTACTGATTACATTTTTGAAAGTTTCTGTGCATATTTTTTATTTGAAGTACATGGTGAATATTCACTATTTTTTAAAAAATTGCACGTTTAGAAGGTTAGATAGGAAATATCTGCTGTCAATGAAAACAGTTTCATTTCACACAACATGTTCACACAACAGAAATAGTGCCCTTCAGTATCTTGGAGAAAAAATAGGAAAAACCTGCATTTTACATAGGCAGAATAAAATAAGGTACAGATTCCTATGTAGCAGAATGTCTCTTCCTTACCTTTGAGAACATAATTCATCAAACTTTTGAAATTACGTTGCCCAAATTGTTTCTTTTTGACCACCTGTCTTAAATCGTTCGTCCAATGTGAAAATGTGCTTTCCTATCATTTGATTGTGACTCAATTACATCAGAACTTGTGAGGTTTCCTGAGAGAGTTTTAACTCTTTAACCAATTTTACAATCCGTGAGTTATACTTCTGAATAAAAGAGCGAAAATATTTCTGTCTGGAAGAAAACTGCTCAGTCTAACAACAGGGAAATACCAGGCAGAGAAGGAAGCAACCAAAAAGTAAGCAGTGTGATCGTGATCTTGGGAACATCCTGCTGAAATCTGACCTTCAGTTTACCTTTTGGCTAAGGTGGGTGTAACAGCAGTCTCTTGAAAAGGAAAGAAATGTAAACTGAAGTCTGTGTATCTGCTCAAGTTCTGGCCCTATTCAAAAAGAGAAGGAATAATTGCTGTGGCTTGTAAAATTTTTTCCAATCCTTGAAAGCAAAGTCTAATGTCTAAAGAAAACACCTAAATTCTTCACTGCCTCTCTTTTTTATGCACACATGCACTTTACAAGGTTTACAGGTGGAACAGAATATATGAAACAGCATAATTATTTTTATTTCTGCAGCCATTCGGTCTCTTCTGAGATAAACTAGGCCACTATATAATCATCAGCTTCAGCATATGCATTGTTCAGCATGTTTCCAGAAGAACCTGCTTTTTTTGGTACTGTTTTTGGTTTTTATATTTTTGTATGTGTGTGTTTGCTTGTTCCTTTGTTTTTGTTTTGTTTGCATTTTCTTAGTACAGGAGAAACTCAAAATGAACTTAAGCACAACACTTGCAAGGAATACTTTTTGAATGCACCTCACAGTGAGGGTGAAGGATGTCAAATAAATAGAAGTGAGTCTTGATTTTACTGCAAACTAGAGTTTTGAAAACATCATTTCACCCATTTAAATTAAATACCCAAGGAATATGCAAATCAAGTTCTATTTGTGTGTATCAAATTTATCAGTCCAATGTGCACTTTATCATTTCCCTCTAGCAAGAAGAGAACTGCAACAGAGGCAAAGGTCTCAGAAACAGGTGAATCAATGCACTGGTATACATAAAACAAATTTAGGTTCGAGATTCTTTATCTAATTTATTCAAGCTTTTAAAAGGGATGAACGTTAGTCATGGCAGTTTCAGGATTCACTTTAATACATATTTGATGAGCTTTGAAAATTCAGAAATTCTCTTTTATTTAGACTTTTCTAAATACTAAAGCAGAATCAACCTTGGATTTAAAGGAATATTAGCTCTCTCCTCACATATTCTGTCTAGTCTTGTGAGAGCTGCCCATTGTATCCAGATACAACAGTTTCTTTAGCAGTGCTGAATCTTAGACACTAAAGACAGCCTCTCCTCAATGGGAGTTACTACAAGGGGAAAAAGAAATTTTCAGTGCGTCAGAGAGGAGACAATCTAATCCTCTTTGCTGGTACATCTGCTCTGGCAGTTTTGCTCTACAAATCAAAAGGCATTCCATTAATTAAAGTTCCTTTTTCTTTCATTTTTGTTCAGCTTCAGAAATGTGACCAGTATTTCAAAAGAAAAAGAAAAAAAAAGACTTTCAGCCCACTTTAGTCACAAATAACCACCATCAAAATGTATACACTTTTTTCTATTTTCTTTCCCTTATTCTTTCTTTCTTTCTGTCCCTTTTTTTCTTTCCCTTTTCCCTTTTCTTTCCCTTTTCTTTCTTCCTTTCTTCCTTTCTTCCTTTTTTCTTTCCCTTTCTCACTCACTTTTTCTTTCATTCTTTCCTTACTTCTCCTTTTGTAGAGAACCTTTTTTTTTTTTTTTTTTTTTTTTTTTTTTGGCAAAGTACATTACATTCAGAGAGTTTTACAAAACAAAGCTTTCAGTTCTTGGTCAGCAACAAACTCATCTTTGTTCATGCAGCTCTATTAAGGAAAGAAGGCCAATTTTACGCAGGTTTCTATGGTCTACAGCACAAAGGCATCTATCTGCATGCAAGCTATCTGGCAGGCACACAGCAGACTGTGAGATCATCCATTTTAGCAATCACCAGCTGCAATGAGGAACTGTAAAAAATTATAAACTGGTTTATATAGTGTTTTTATTGTTCCAAAGAGGCGGTACTACAGATTTGTACATTGTTTTGTGGACAGATAACAAGTGCAGCTAATGGGGTTCATATCTAGATCTGCTTTGCATTTTGCCCAGTGAGTATTGCTCTGTTTTGATTGGATACTAATGTCATCTGTCTTAAGCAGGAAGTGATGCTCGACTGCTTTATCCCTGGGGTTTCAACTGTTGTCTAAGGAATTCTGGTCCTTTATTTGATGGACTTTTACTGTGCCTTTGCAAGCATGCACTATTATTCCACAGTGGGTGGTCAACTATTTAGCACTTGCCAGTTGCATCATACACTGCCCGTAAAGACCATGTACTGTAATTTCACAGCATGAAGAAAATGAGAATATTTTAGATGTTCCTGAGAGAGGAGGAAGAATTTATGAGAAGAAAACTTGGACTGAATCAGGGGAGATTTTATCTTAAAGAAGGAAAAAATGAGCACATTACTGATTTAACAACTCTGTAGAATTTCAGAGGGTAACACAGAGAAGTCCAGCTCTTGCTTCTTTTACTGTTGGGCCATTCTAGGCAGCATGCATAAACTGAAGCACAGTGGACAGAACCCCTTTCAATCCAGTTCAGTTTGAATGGAATCTGTAGTGCAGATTGACAATGCAAATAAAGGGTCTGGGCCACATTTAGGTGTGGAGTCAAGTTGAATGGGTTTCTATATATCAGCATCCACTGGGAGGAACAAACATGAGTAGAGAAAGAGTCGACTAGAAAATGTTTTCCTGCAAGGCAGCATTCTGGTTGCATACTGTGACCATCTTATGAACAAACGAGCATGATACGTGTAGTAAAGCATTTTGAGAAACTGCATTATGTCAACTTGTGCAAGAAAAAAAATGCCTTTAGCTTGCTTTTATTGTTTGATTGCAAGGAAGCTGATGTCTCACTGAAGGAAAGAGTCTCAGGATTAATGCACTGTGCAGTAAAATTATCACTTCCCTAAATTCAAAGATTAAGAATACATTCCCCATGTTAGAGACTTTCTCATGACTCTATCAATGCAATTCTAAAATCTCAAACTAAACTAACTAAAAAAATTTTCTGAAAGTGGGTTTTCTTGGAAAACTATTATGATTTCGCTTGCATAAAAACATATTTCCCTGTAATTTGTCTATATTGTGGCTTTTTAAAAACTGAAATAACATTAAAGAATGTGGAAGAAAAGAGAACAGTAGTCGTATTTCATGGGGTATGTGAGATAGATTTACCTGGTGAGTAAAAGCAACACAAGATTCTCCATTTCAAGCCTATTTAACTGAGAACTTTATTACATAAGAATATAAAAGATTCATAAGCTTTTGCTATCCAATACCAGCAGTTTGGAAACAATTAAATTCTGTAAATAGAGAACGCTGTGTACTTTTCATTAAAGCATAGTATCCATAGATATCCATTAAAGCCAGTATCCATAGATTGCATATAGTGCCAAATAGAAACTCACCATGTTCATGAAAACAAAATCTTTACATCCAGCATACTTTGACCTAACAAGTGTGATTGTGCAATCCAAGCAATGATTCTTCTGTATGTGCCTTTTGGATCACAGAGTCCTATCTTATATACAGAGCAGCACACTTAGTACAAATGAATACGTAATATTGCAGCAGAGAAGCTAGAATATCACAGAGGGTCACATTTACTGCTCTAAACAGGTGACTTTTTTTCTACCTTTCCAGATGAAATCCAGATTTCGCCCTAGGATACATCCATGCAGATGCCTTAGGCATTAGGAATGTATTACTGCTTTGAATCATTAATGACATTATTAGTTTGTATTAACATTACTGTTAACTAGTCTCGACCCGTGGTAGTAGATGTTGCATAAACAACTGAGAGAATTGTGTGTTTGAGAAAATGATTTCTCACTTTGCTTTTAGCATTTCTTGTAACAGCCAAAAAAGCCTTGTTTTGTTCCCAAATATGAAACAAAATTCATGCCTTCAGTAACACCTTTGTGAGTGGGTGAGAAGCGAGCCATATTTCAAATAAATTATTTAACCACCCACACAAGGTTTATATGGATGATTAACCTGTTAGTGGGTCTTTTCACTGAATGGTCTGGGTTAGAAGAGACCTCAATAATGATGAAGTTCCAACCCCCCTGTCACAAGGGCTGCCAGCTGCTAGATCAAATATTAGATCAGATTGCCCAGGGCTCCATCCAACATGGCCTTAAACACATCCAGGTAGAGGGCATCCACAGCCTCTAAGCAGGGCAATCTGTTCCAGCACCTCATCACTCTTTCAGTAAAAAACTTCCCCCTGACAACTAATCTAAATCTCCCCTTCTTTAGTTTAAAACCATTCCCTCTTGTTCTATCACTACCTACCCTTGTAAAATATTGATTTCCATCATGTTTGTAAACTTTCTTTAAATCCTGGAAGACTGCAGCAAGGTCTCTCTGCAGCCTTCTGTTTTCTAGACTGAACAAGCCCAGTTTCTTCAGCCTGTCTTCAGGAGAGAAGTGCTCTAGCCCTTGGATCATCTTTGTGGCCCTCCTCTGTATCCTCTCCAAAAGCTCTGTGTTTTTCCTATGTTGGGGGCCCCAGACTTGGATGCAGTACTTCAGTTGGGGTCTCAAAAAGGCAGAGCAGATGGGATCAATCACCTCCCACACACTGCTGGCCAGCCCTCTTCTGATGGAGCCCAGTACACCATTGGCCTTCCGGGCTGCAAGCACACACTGCTAGCTCATGTTCCATCTCCACCAAATAGACCATCGTTCAAATCCACATCTCTCCAATTTAATAGATATGGATATGGTGGAGGACCATGTCAAAGACTTTGCAGAAGTCCAGGTAGATGGGATCATTTGTATTCCCTTTGTTCACTGGTGTGTCACTCCAATATGGAAGGCCACCAGATTGGTCAGGCACAATCTGCCCTTGGTGAAGTTGTACTGGCTGTCTTGGGTCATCCATTTGTCCCTCATGTCCTCAATACATCCTCCTAGGGACAGAGTTGAAGCTCACCAGCCTGTAAGTTCTCCAGGTCCTCCTTTCTCTCCTTGTAAATGGGAGCAATGTTTCCCTTTACCTAATCCCTGGGGACTTCGCCTGACAGACATAATTTTTCAAATAGGATTGAGTGGCTCAGCAACCGCATCAGCCAGCTCCTTTAGGACCCTGGGATGCATGTCATCTGGCCCTATGAGTTGGTTTTGGACTTGTTCTGCCCTTGAACTGAGGGAGGAGTTTGCTGCACCATTTTCCACCTAGAGATTCAGGGATGTGAGAATACTGGCTTCCAGTGAAGACTGAGGCAAAGAACTCATTGAGTGCATCAGCCTTCTTCATATTTGTTATAGCCAGTTCTCCTTTCTCATTTAGCAGAGGAGGTACACTCTCTTTGTCCTGTCTCTTCCAACCTATGTACCTGTAAAAACAACAAAAAGAGATTCTAAATCCTTCTCTAAGTTCAGTTCCATCTATGCCCTGGCTTTCCTGATCCTGTCATCTGAAATCCAGGAAGAAAAATAACTTCAGTGCAGAGTTAGAAAGTAGCATTACTTTATTCCTTACCATATGTACCAGACGACTTCAATCAAGTATAGCTCTCAGAATACAGGTTCTATACTTAAACAGTTAAGACATACATATGCAGTACATTGGCATACATATTCATTCTTTTCCAAAAACTCAATATATGTTAATGTCTCTCTGTTCACGTGTGATAGTGGCCTCTGGTGGTCTTCAACCACTTTCTCCCCATTTTTCCATCATGAGCTTAATCACAGTGACTTTTGTTTAACTTCCAGATGTTTTTTCCAAATTCCACAAATTTCCATTGCTTGTTAGGCCATAATGAGAAATTTTCTATCTTAGTGCACTATAACCCAAAACAATATACAAGAATTCAAAGAAAAAAGTCCTTGCACCTGGTGGATGCAAAGGTAAAAGTAGTCTATCCTGACTCCAGTGCTTCTGTGAAGCAGAATCGTCAAGAAAATACAAGGCTGTTCACAAACCCAGCAAAGTCAAAATGGAAAGTTTTAGGACTAGCACTCACAGATTCCTTTTGCTGAACTAATACATTGGTCCTTAAACTAATATAATGATCCCCATTGCCAAACCAGTCTCTATCAATTCTATCTCTATACTTGCATACAGCATCCTTATATCCTTCCCAGGTGACACATCCTTGCTTCCACTGACTGTACTTGTCCTCCTCCCACAGTTTTACCAGCAGGTCCTTGCCAAACTATGCTGATTTCCTGCTTCTCCACCTGCTTTCTTATTCTGAGGGATGGAGAGATCTCACATCCTCAAGGAGTAGCCAGCTTTGTTCCACTCCTTTGTATCTAAGGACTTATTTCCAGGAGATCCTGTCCAACAATTCCTTGAACAACCTGAAGTTCACTCTTCTGAAGTTCAGGATCCTTTGCCATGCCCATGTTCCTTGAGATCATGAACTCAACCACAGTGTGGTCACCACAGCCCAAGCTGCCTCTGATCTTAATATCTTTAATGATCTCCTCTGCATTGGTGAGCACTAGGTACAGAAACACTTCATCTCTAATCAATTTGTCCAATTTGTTCTGGTGTGTACCTAATACAGCATAGTTTACATTTTTAATTTATTTAACACTAGATACGCTCTCCTTTTTGTACAAATATGGAGAGCAAAGAATTATATACTACTATTCAAGACCATCTAGTTCAAGATGTCTGATCAGAGCAATCTCGTGCTCTTTTGGGAAATCTTAAGAAATTTTGTATCAATCTTTCCTGATTGGGAATTTGCAGAAATGGATTTAAGGAAGATTGTTTGTCTGAAATCATGAAGAGTTCACAACTAAAGCTCAAATAGCATGGAACTTACAATTCCTTCCCAAGCAGAAGTGGTAAAAATTCTTCATTTCAGATTTGCTCTTGCCTGAAAGGGCAGCCTTTCAAGGGATGCAACTAGGTTCAGAAAGGGGCTTTCACAGGACCATTGCAGACTAGAAGAGGATTTTCTTGTCACTTGATTGTTCTGTTTCCAAATCTGCTTTTGAGAGGCATTATGAAAGGTTTTTCAAGACTATCTTGATTGTGGGATATTTCACATTCATATTCTGTGAATCAAAAAGTGTCCTTGGACCACTGATTTTTTTAAAACTAGCTTAGTTATTCTTCACTTACTTTTGGCTTACTGGAGTTTCATGATGTCTTCACAGTAAAACTTACTCTTTCTCCCACTCACAGTACTGTGCTTTGCAATGGTCATATTGCTGCCAAAAATTATTTCTTCCACACTGTCAGGCAACAGAGCACATATTTATGCAGCAGCTTGACAGCACTGTGGAGGGAGTGGGAGGCTTTGATGTGCATTTGAAGAATTAAAACTAAAAAAACCTTTCTGAAACTACTAAGGGGTGTTTTCTAGAGTTCTAATTACTATCAATAAAACTAAATACACAAGTACTAAAATTTACATTGCAATGAACAGGGCATGATACTTCCATTCTTTATTTTCTCGCAGTGAAGACATTACTTTAAAACAACCTACGTTTGCCACCATTTATCAAAAAGGTAACGGAGTTTATAAACATTCGGATGTCACATTAAGGGACTTAAATTTAGTTTGATAACTGATCTAAAGGAAAATAAAAGTGGGACTTGAATATATATATATATAAATATAGACATATTTTGATACAGATATATGCATGAACACAACAAGGAGAGATCAGTAGATACGATCACTTTCTTTAATCAATGAGGCAAAGGAACTGTCTGGAAGATAAAACATAATTAGACATAGATTATATATTTCTAATAGTCAAGTTAATTTTATTGGAACAAAACTATTAGGATAATCATGTCTGACTCAGAATTCACATCTTTCTGGTATACTTGAGACAAATTTGCATTATTATAGTATAATATACTATAATATAGTGGTGTCAATGATCTACAATCTCTCTTGGCTCTAAAACAATAGATTATACATTATCTGTTATATATTTTTTATATACACAATATATAACATTGAATGAATGACAGAATCATAGAATGCTTTGGGTTGGAAAGGACTATAAAGATCATCCCCCCATTTTTAATCTTCATTAGTAGTGCCATAGAGATGAGCTCACCTTTTTTGTGATATTTATTTCTTCATCGTGCTTTGTCTACTTCAGGGACTTGGACTTGGTGATCTCTAGAGGTCCCTTGCAACCTCTGCAGTTCTGTGACTTGATTTTTGAAACAGTTTGCACATGCAGCTGCCATAGACTCAAGTAAAAGTTGTCAACATTCACTTCTAAAATCTGGCTACTATGTTAGGATGCAGTTATCTCACTGATGCAGAATGTGATACACAAACAAGCAGAATACATTGTTCCTTCTCTTAAACCTCACATCACTGCATAAGCAATTCCTGTTACCCATTAAGAGTTGAACAAGCAGTTTCTGACTCAATCTTCATACCACCAGGAGACTTCAAAAATGACTCACGGCCAGTAGCATTTGGAATTTGAGATCAAATGAGGCTTCTACATTTGACATCAAATAGCAAATAAACTGGATTATAAAATGCTAAGCAATGACAAAGTTGTTGATCTTTGTGTTTACGTGTGCATATCAACCATCTCAAATGAAGATGACTCAAATTCAACAAACTTTGTAAAATTACAGAAGAACTGTCATATCAATATAGTTCTAGCAGCAGGTTAAGACTCAAGGTAGTCTTGCATAAAATAATACTGGAGGAAGAACTGTCAATTTGCTTTAATAATTCATAGAATTCAGTACCCAGCTAGTTACAAACCTTATGACAATATAAAAACTTCTGAGTTTGGACAAAGAAAAAGAAGTTTCTTAACCTGGAAAATTATTAAATCCTTTAGAGAAGAGCCATTTGAATGGGAGGTAAAAAGCAAGACAGAAAAAGCATATGAATGAAGCCTTGGAAAAGTATGGTGGTAAAACTGGAGCTTTGAGAGAAGATGCAGTAGTGGAGAAAGAAATATTCTCAGTAGGCAACTGAAAACTGCTAAGAGTTGGTTAGGAGGGGATGGCGGACATAATCCAGGACAAAGAGAAGCAATTTAAACAGCTCTTTGGAGATTTGAAGGCATGCCTGGCTCAGTTCTGTGATAGTAAAAATTATTAAAAATAAATCTTTTGTGAATTATTGTAGAGAGAATTTTGCATTGGGCTTACAGTGGCTGTGTAAGTTAAACTCTTGACTTGTGGCTTGTGATGTGACTAGAACTTCTTGATGGGATACAAAGCTACACCTTGCAGTAGCTGGTTGTTCATTACAAATGTAACTAACTTCAGTGTATATAAATATTTAGTAGCTTTTATTACAATACATCTATCTACAATACATACAATACATATAATCAATTCATTGTTCTAATGGCTATTTCACTATCAGGCGAAGAATACGGAACTTAAGCTATGAAGATAAGACTGAATAAGTGATTGTTCGAAGGAGCATTTATTCAGAGGTAGGTCTATAAAACAGATCAGAGCACAAAATGTACAAACAGTTGAAATACTGACACCATCTATGAGAGTACATTCAAAGTTTAGCAGATTGCTGATGACTAATCCCTTGTTTTTCCAAATCAAAGTGGGTGATCATACATGGCATCACGAAGTTGTCTCCTGAGTCAGAGTAGTACTGCAGAGAAAGCAAAAAGTTCAGATCAAATATATACTCATTTGATTGACAAATTCTAAGCAATTCTCTGCTTTGGAGAGCAGTACCTTACTACATCTCCCTCAGCCTGCTGGCCATGCTTCTTTTGATGTGGCCCAGGATACCATTGGCTTTCTGGCTATGAAGGCACACTTCTGACTCGTGTCCAGCTTACCATCCCCCAGAACTCCCAAGAACTTTTGTAAGCCCAAGTCAGGGCTGTGCTCCATCCTTTTGTCCCCCAGCTTGTACTGACAGTGGGGTTGCCTTGATCCAAGTGCAAGGCCTTGCACTTGGATTTGTTCAACCTCATAAATTTCTTCTGTGTCCACTGCTCTAAGTCAAAGACTGTATATTCAAAGATCTTAGAAGCAAAGAACAAACCTTGAAAGTTTTAAATAAACTAGCTAGAATGCAGGGAGAACATAAAATTTAATTCAGTTCATTATTGGAAGAAAAAAATAGTGCTGAGGTCAATTTTCCATCAAATACCAGATGCCTCTTCTGGTTTTCTTAAAAGGCTTGTAAAGTGCCATGCCATTAGAAAGTAAGGTAATCAACCTTATTTTACTGGTTTTGGATATAAGGAATGCTCCTAAATGTTCAAAGAGCACAAACTGATTTTGAATTCAAAGTCATGTAAGACAGTGGTGTGTAATCCTTTAGAAGTAGCATAATAGAGTACTGAACAATCTCTCAGGAAAACCAGATGAATTTTATAACTTAATATGTCTTTTTCCATCTATATTCCAAAATGTGGTACAAGTCAGTATAAAATAGCTATGGATGGACTAGATACAAGGTGAGCTGTAGCAATTCTACCAGTGGCAAAGCAATAAAGTGACTTCATATTCCCTTCCCTTCTAGACTCATTCAGTTAGCCTTGTACTGTTGCCAATAGACAGAAACATAATGGAACTGATCTTCGCTTCTTCGTGATCTGATAGGATTTTGCAGGTGATTTTGTCTATTATTATGTCACCTCTTTTCCTTAAATCCCATTAAATATTTTGCAGACATTTCATAGCCTATTCCAAACATGGTTTGACTTTGTACTATATTTTTGTCCCCCTTTTTCTGTTTTCTTATGTAGCTTCATAGCCGGAGAAATCCCTTCTCCTCAGCTCTCCATAGGCACTATTGGTTTAATTGTCCAAGAGAAGAGTGAGTATGCAGTTGTTAATATAGAAGCAGTCAAAGGTAATTAGATAAGGCTGTTGGATACAAATCAAATATTTGACAACCAACAGTGCCACTGTGACTTCGAAGTGAAAGGGAGAGAATTGCAGGTGCTGAACACTGAACATCAGGTGGTCTCAGAATTTATGCTCATCAGAGATGAACTGCTATGCTCTATGTGAGGTGAAGGATTTGTACTATCTTGACATCCATACCCAAGAAGGAGAAATCAAATGTATTGCTGTGGCTGGCCCCTTTTCTAGAGTGAGGGATATAGGAATATGGCCATCAAAGGTAATAGGAAGTGTTTTAGCACTTCTTGTTATTGACTGATCAGTGTGGGAAACTGTTTAGGCAATAAAATCCTTACCGTGCAAACTCTTTTTCTGAGAGCCATTAACTCCAGCCTTCATATGAGAAAATGTTGAAAATTAAACTCTTTCAGTAGCAGCAGATTTGTCCAAATTGATGGAGATGTAAGAAGCTTTCAAACTCAAGATTGGTCAGTTCTGCATTCCACTCTTATGTCTTGCAATCTACAAAGGTGAGACTTCAGGTCTTTGAGACCTCAGAGATTTAAGGCATTTCATTTACAAATAAGTAAAGCCAGTGCTCTAGGCAAACTTTTTGCCTTATAAACGTTTGTTTTGAGCTAACTTGTCTATCTCTATAAACTCCTTGTGGTTACTCCACTTTTAAAACCAGTTGTGTAATATTCAGTAAATAATAATAATAATAATAATTAAAAAGTCTAAATTTCCTTTTGGGGAAAAAAAAATATTTTTAATAAATGTGAGTTCTCCTCATTCACCTTACTTTCACTGAGAATTGTTCCATAGCTTAGCTGTGGTTTATAAACTGTGTGTGCAAGCATGATAGCAAAATGCAGGGGCATTCACAAGATTTCTGGCTTGATTTAGAAGAGAGTCTGTATCTGTCTGCCCTTCTTTTCAGCAAGAATATATGTGGTACTCCACAGGGAGAGACTGTGACTGATTCTGATTCTAGAATAAGACTAAAAATCCACTGGGGGGAAGTCAAATGGGACTCAGAGGAACTTCAGAGCCATTATAAGAACAGTTATGAAGAAACTATCTTCTTTAAATTTCTTTTAATCTTTTTTTTTTTTTTTTTTTTTTTTTTAATTGCTCCATTTGCCCACCAGTGTCTCAGCATTTATACTTCTGGGAAATTTTAGACAGAAGGAAGCTGTTTTTCGTGAGAAGGGATTTAGGTGCACATCTCATTTTAAATGAGCTTAGTAAAAAGATCTCCTGTGATGCTAATGATTGCTGGAAGGTTTTGCTCTTTGGTCTTTCTAATTGAAGTCTGAGATAACATCTAAGTACGTTGTTTTAAGTGCTTCTATTTAATTGATTTTTCATTAGCATTTTCTAAAATTACAGAAAATATCAATAATAGCTTGTTCTTTCTGGGGCTAAAATTTATTAGCTTTCCAAATCATACAGAGAGACTCAGAGAGACCTGAATAAAGCAATCTCCTGATTTATTCCTGTGCACAAAGCACAAGAGATTCTGTGTCTTCTCAGTAAGAGAAAGAGGCTGTTTTGATTTGTATCATATGGGCATTTATTTATGTTATGTATATATATATTATTTTATAATATATATTATGTTTTTAATGCAATGCTGTAATCACACAAAGTCAGAAATTAATCCAATTGTTATGAAGAATGTTTCTCTTCAGTTCATCCAAATGGCTGTAGCTGAATTTGAGAGAACTTCAGAGTACATGAAGGTTATTTCACCCCTGAAATTTCACCAGGCTTCATCTAAATTTCAATTTCTCAAGGTACTCTCAGTTGTAAAATAGAAAAAGAGGATAAATATTCTAAAATCCCAGCAAAATGTAGAATTTACAATATCTTTCATCTTCATATTTACAAAATGATTCGTTTAGATACAATTAAGCTGCTTACTTCCAATGCTGTCTACTTTCAATGAAACACTAATAATTTTATTTTACTTTTATAATTATAGAGTATTCATTATCTTTTCATATACTAAAATAATTGAAATCATAACATGAAAATGGAACATATGCCTTTGTTCGACAGAATATTTTATACCTGTTGACGTGGACATTAGATTGTAATGAAATTGTGATGAAATTAGAGGGAAAACATATCAGTTTTTTGCCACACAATGGTTAGCTTCTCTCTTCTTTTTATTGAGGTTGATTGGATGTATATCCTGCTTCCAAGGAGTGATGGTTCCAGAATGACATTCACATCTGTGTGAAATATTTTACATAAGCTACAATCAGCATTTTTAGGGGATGGAATATCGTTCCCTCTATAGTCAACTTTGAGCCCTCAGAAGCCACATCAAAAACTTTGCTAACTGAAGTGGTGTGTTAATTATTATGCTGGAAAAAAAGAGCACAAGGCAGAATTTTAGAATTGCTCTCTAAGCAGGTTTGGTTCAAGTAGACCAAACCGATCTCTGAGCTTTAAAACAACTAAGTTACAACTGGAGAAAATTGTAACCGCAATTAACCTGTGTAATTACACACTGCTTGCACCTGATGAGTCAGGCCAATCCCTGAATCTGGTAATGGAAAGATGTTTTGCATCCAGGTAAAATTACCTTAGGGTAATGACCTCAGGCACTTACATTCGCATTATAGATATCTGAAGTGAGATGTAAGGAATCCCACCTGTGGGATACTTCCATTTCTTATTCTTGCTGTCAAAGCCCTGTTCCATTCCCAGCTATGAAGGTGCTCATCCTTCTATAGCTCATCCACGTGTTATGAGGAGGGGAAACTCAAACAACAGTGAAGAGTATGAATGAACAAGCACAAACAGGCAATGGCTGAGTCTGAGATGGCAGCTGCAGCCTGATGTCTCTGTGGCTGCTGCATGACACTGGTGTTTGCTGGGCAGGGGGTTCACATGTTCACTTCCATACCCTATCACTCTTCAGCAAAACACTTAGATGGATTTAAACCAAGGTACAAGCTTTAGTCCTACTAACATCAACAGAACTTCATCACATAATTGATTTAAGGGATATGTTTAAGCAATCTGTTGCTTAGCAATGAACCTGGGCATCTGCTTATATTTTTGACACAGGACTCTGTGAGACAGTAGAGCACAGCAGTGGCTGTTTCATACACTTCACAACTCTCTCCCTACTGCTATGTCATGAAGACAACTTAGGAGAAGGCAAGAACAAGATTACAGAGCAAGAGGGTTTCCCTGCCTATCACAGCCAACTGACCCATGACTAACAGGAGTTTTCCTGTCCTCGAAGTATCTTGTCACTCTAACCATGTCTTTTAGTCTTATGCATTTGTCTGTGTCTTATACTGTGTTATCCCATTCTCTCAAGTCTTTTTCCCTCTCCAATTTGTCTGACTCGTTGGTATTTTTTCACAAAAGATTTTTGTTTCCACTGTCACTGTTTCTTTGCTCCTCTGAAGCTCACAACCTCTGGCTGTTGCAGTGAAGGGCCCTTCCCACTCCTAGTGGAGTTGGTTGCAGGACACAGTAACTTGGGTTGGGGGGCTAAAAGCTGTTAGTTTGGACCATCCCATGCCTGTCAGTCATGGTGGTTAAAGCTCATCCATGTATGCTGCCATGCTTCCAGCATGCCCTGAGGATAAGCGGTTACACTGGGGGACAGCTCGAGGCTAAATCTGCCCTAAAGTAAGTTCCCCAAACCCTATATAGCTGGCTAATCTGTGCTTAAGACACTGTATTTCATGTGATTGCTTGCATGGTTTCCTTTATCCTTCTCACCTGTGTCACTCTTTACCCTACAGTATATTTGTGCATGGTAATTTCAGTTCTACATTTGTCATATTTAAAGCTCTTTAAGGAAGGACAAGGGCTTGAATTTACAGATAAATAAACATATGGATAGCAAGATGAACCACTTATTTTATGAAGATTTCACTTCTAAAATCTACTCTTGAAAAAATCCTGCAAATAATACTTCTGTCCTACAACAACTCCTATAGCAATAAGACACAGGTTTTAATGCTAAAATCTCTTACATCTTTACCCGTTAAAAATACTTACCACTGTATTAAAAACAGTTCAAGGTACAACTGCTTAGACACATAGAACTGAGTTTTAGTCAGAATTATTATTTGTAAAGGGTAATTTTTTCACTACAGTTGCAGTTGAAACTGAGAGGAAAAGATTCAATTTTCTCTACCTCTCTCCATAAAACTGCCTTTTGAGAACTCAGAGATATTTTTGTCAGAAATAATCTACCATTTCTCTCAGAGTCTCTTGACTCTGCTTTTCTTAACGCTGCTGTATCCATTGGATACATTGGAGAGCCAACTTCGATCTCTTTCGGGGCCTACTTGGAGCTGTCTCATGGGCTAGGGTGTTGGAAGGCAAGGGGGCCTGTGAGAGCTGGTCGGCATTTAAGCAGCTCTTCTTCCAAGCTCAGGATCGGTGCGTCCCTGTGAGGAAGAAATCGGGAAAGGGTGGCAGGAGACCTGTGTGGATGAGCAAGGAGCTCGTGCACAAACTCAAAGGAAAGAAGGCCCATGAAATGTGGAAAAAGGGTCTGACTACTTGGGAAGAATACAGGAATGTTGTCAGGGTCTGCAGGGATGCGACAAGGAAGGCTAAAGCCCGCCTGGAATTAAATCTGGCAAAGGGGATAAAAGATAATAAAAAAGGTTTTTTCAAGTACATTAACAGTAAAAGGAAGACTAGGGAGAATGTGGCTCCCCTGCTAAGTGACGGGGGTGTTCTGGTAACGGGGGATGCTGAGAAGGCGGAGATACTGAATGCCTTCTTTGCTTCTGTCTTCAGTGAAAAAGCTCCCCCTCGGGAATCTGAGACCCTGGAGATTAGTGAGAGGATCTGGGGAATGGAAGACCCCCCTTCTGTCAGGGAAGAGGTGGTCCGGGAGCGCCTAGGCAACATCAATGTTCAGAAATCCATGGGACCCGATGGGATTCACCATGGGTGCTGAAGGAGCTGGCAGAGGTGATTGCTGAACCGCTTTCTGTCATCTTTGAGAAGTCTTGGAAGATGGGGAAGGTGCCTGAAGACTGGAAGATAGCCAACGTCACCCCGGTCTTCAAAAAAGGCAAGAAGGAAGACCCAGGCAATTATAGGCCAGTCAGCCTCACCTCTGTCCCTGGAAAGGTGATGGAACAGCTTGTACTGGATATCATCTCCAGACAACTGGAAGAAGAGGAGGTTATCAGGAGTAGTCAGCACGGGTTCACAAGGGGGAGGTCGTGCTTGACCAACCTGGTAGCCTTCTATGATGTTGTCTCTGGCTGGGTGGATAGGGGGAGAGCAGTGGATGTAGTCTACCTCGATTTCAGCAAGGCATTTGATACTGTCCCCCACGACATCCTTATAACAAAGCTGAGGAAGTGTGGGATAGGTGAGTGGACAGTGAGGTGGGTTGAGAACTGGCTGACTGGCAGAGCACAGAGGGTCGTTGTTGGTGGTGCAGAGTCCGGTTGGAGGCCTGTAACTAGCGGTGTTCCTCAGGGGTCTGTGCTGGGTCCGGACTTGTTCAACATCTTCATCAATGACCTTGATGAGGGGATAATGGCCACCCTCAGCAAGTTTGCCGATGATACGAAGTTGGGAGGATTGGCTGACACGCCTGAAGGCTGTGTTGCCATTCAGCAAGACCTGGATAGGCTGGAGAGCTGGGCAGAAAAAAACCGGATGAGGTTTAACAAAAGCAAGTGTAGAGTCTTGCATCTGGGGAGGAATAATTCCATGCACCAGTACAGGTTGGGGGATGACCTGCTGGAGGGGAGCTCTGCGGAAAGGGACCTGGGTGTCCTGGTGGATGACAGGTTGGCCATGAGCCAGCAGTGTGCCCTTGTGGCCAAAAAGGCCAATGGCTTACTGGGGTGCATTAAAAAGAGCGTGGCCAGCAGGTCAAAGGAGGTGATCCTCCCCCTCTACTCTGCCCTGGTAAGACCTCATCTGGAGTACTGCGTCCAGTTCTGGGCTCCCCAGTACAAAAAAGACAGGGATCTCTTGGAAAGAGTCCAGCGGAGGGCCACAAGGATGGTGAAGGGCCTGGAGCATCTCTCCTATGAGGAAAGGCTGAGTGAACTGGGTCTGTTCAGCCTTGAGAAAAGAAGACTGAGAGGGGACCTGATCCAGGTCTATAAGTATCTAAGGTGTGGGGGGCAGAATGGCGAGGACGGTCTCTTTTCAGTGGTGAATGGAGACAGGACAAGGGGAAACGGCTGGAAACTGCAGCATAGGAAGTTCCGCACAAACGTGCGCAAGAACTTCTTTACAGTGAGGTGACGGAGCACTGGAACAGGCTGCCCAGGGAGGTGGTGGAGTCTCCTTCTCTGGAGATGTTCAAGACCTGCCTGGATGCCTACCTGTGCGACCTACTGTAGGGAACCTGCTTTGGCAGACTCGATGATCTCTGGAGGTCCCTTCCAACCCCTACAATTCTGTGATTCTGTGATTCTACATGCATTGATTTTCCAGTAAAGGCTATCAGGCTGACAATCTAGAAGTTGAAGGAATATATTAAACACCTTAAGAGGATAGAACTTGTTGCCCTCTCACAATGCCCAGTGAAGCTGGCTCAGGGCCTACTTGCAAGAGTAAAAATCATAATGACAGGTCTGTCTTTGGCCTCCTTTAGAAACTGTATGGGAAGGAGCTGAATGGACCCTTTGTGGTAGTGGCATCTCCTTGTGTGACAACTGGACCAAGACTGCTATATATTGACACTACCAAACAGCCATGAGACAATAACAGCAGCTTGTCTGTGATGTGATGGCTATGAAAGAGTGGGTTCAATGAAAATTTCAGCTCTGCAAGAAATTTAAGACAGATGCTGATATCCAGCCTCTTCCTCAGTCTATGGTCAGAAATGCCACAGATGTCTCTTTTAACTGGCTTTAAAACCATTAATTAATTCAATCATATATACTGTAAATTTAATAAACAGTTATGGATTTTGCAAAATCAAGAAATAATAGTTAGATTTTGACAGTCTTGCATGCCTAAATTAGCCGGTTGTCAAGATCTGTGCATGTATGGGTCTAAATTCAATGGCCAAAAAAGTCTCAGTCACACAGCTTTAGTTTTCGAATTGCCTTACCTGCCATAGTAAAGCTGTTTCGCAAGAAAACCATAGAATTCATAGGATCAAGTCACTGTCCTCAGATTAGAACACTCTACTTTAAGTGTGCCCTTATAAACCCAAACGAGCTGCTGAAGCTCCCAGAGGAGTCAGTGGAGATTCATTCAGCCAACACAGCTGATGAAGACTAGCATGATTTTATACTGACCTATATTTGGTCAGTTGAGGTACTTTCTATTTTCCACTCTCTATGTCAGCTATTTCTCCAGTGTGTGATTCAGTTGTCTAACGGCATTTGGGTGCTTATATTTTGTGCACTTATTTGAGTGCATGCCTGATGTGCTTAGCACAAGTCATCATTCATATCTGCTAGTCCTCTACAGGCATCTCAGAGAGCCTGGAGCATCTCAAAAGACAGTAAGTGCCTGTCTTTAGGCCAATTAAGAGAGTTCCTTTTCATTACAGTGGGAGCTCAGGCATGCTTACATGATGATGTGTACATGTGGACATTTACTACCTGGAGAAGTCTATGTGAAAGAGAACAAACAAAAAGGAATCTGACCATGTAGTCTTATGGTTCTGAAACTGCTGGGAGCAGGAGGGCAGGTCCTGTGCTCTTGTTGTGCCACGTACTACTACTGCCTGTCCTGCCTGAACTTGACATCTATTAGACAGTATATTCAAGCAGTGTTAGGAATAGAGAATAATTTACAGGATTCTCTGCCTTCTAAATACTTCCCTGATTGAATAACAGCTGGTTCTGGAACAAGGAATGTAAGGTGGACCTCAGTCCAAGTCAATTGTGGGAAGGTGGAAGCCTCTTTGCTTTGAGACTTCAAAGCCTGAGCCTGAAGAGGAAGAAGGGAAACAGGAGCGACCAAAGAGCTGGCAGAGTAGATGGCAAGGACTGCCTCAATCCCTACTCAGGAACAGAGATTTCCTAGTCTGAATCCATTAAGGAACGAGGAAGAGGAGAGGATGCCCAGTTCACCAAGAGCAGCGGCACAGCTCTCAGGAAAGAGGCAGCAGCAGGGGTCAGGGCTCTCCAAAAGCAAGATTTAACAAAACCTCTGGATCTGGCTGTGTTTTTAACATCCTGAATTGAACTTCCTTTAGCACACCCTAAATAGGAAGAAATGTTTTCGCTCTTCTCATTAGCTGCAGTTCATGCATAGCTGAAATAAGGAAAAATGTGAAGAAACAAAGACTGTAAAGTTGTTTGGGCAACTTGTTGAAACATTACGACAATCACTAGCTCTCTTAAAAACCCCTGGGAACTACTGATACTTGTGGCAGCCAAGGCAGCTAAAGAAATCTCTTTCTCTCTCTCTCCCTCTGTTCTTCAATTTGTTGATCTTGTTGAGGTGGCCAAGTCGATTTTCCTTATTCCCTGACTATATGCCTGGATTTCACCACCACAGTAATCAATGTGAAAAGAGCTGTGCACCACCAGAGATCCCCCCAGGATAAAGCCAGACTGTGGAAAAGGATCATGGAGACCACCCTCAGGGCTCCTCAGTTCAGAAATCAGCAGTGTGGATCGGCTGCTTGCAGACTGCCCTTCTTCCCTTCCTCTTCAGCGTGTGTTGTGGGGACCCCCAACAGGACAGAAAAGATGTTGGAAAATCTGAAGGAAGTGTTGCTACATGTATTGCAGACACTGACAGGGTGGGAAGGAGGACAACAAGCAAACACAAAAATCAGCTGTTGAAATGATGTTAATACATATTTTTTAACTGACCTGCTTTTCAATAAAGTAATACAAATACTGTCCTTCTTAGGCTTCTTAAGCACAAGCACAAAACAAGGTGTTTCAGGACCCTATGTTTGTGAAAGCTGTTTCTGCATTGACATGAGGGCAGAAATAAACTTAATAATGTGAAACTGGGGGGATGGATGTTGATGGGTATTGGAAATAGGGGCTTTTCATAGTGCCAGCAATTAAGTTTAGACTGGCGAACAACCTAGAATCATAGAATCATAGGTTGGTTCCATCCATAGGTTGGAAAAGACCTTAAAGATCATCGAGTCCAACCATAACTTAACCATACTACTCTAACTCAAACAACCCTCCACCATAAATGCAAAGTTTTTAAACACATCCAGGGATGGTAACTCAACCACCTCCCTGGGGAGCCTATTCCTGTGCTTAACGACCCTTTCTGTAAGGAACTGTTTCCTGATATCCAACCTAAACTTACACTGGCGCAACTTGAGGCCATAACCTGAAACAAATTAGAAAGTAATTTTTGTGTTTAGCCACCAAACACAAAAATCAATTATTTGTACATCTCTAATTAGGACTGTAAGAAAAAGCCTTCAAGAAGAATATGAACCATTTTTCACAGCTCAGTGTTACCATCTTTTTTGGCTGCAGTTGCTCGCAGGCACAGCCCAAGCCTCACTCTAACCCTTGCTACAACAGTCAGCTCTGCAGTCTCCAGTGCACCTTTTTGAATTATTAGCAATACAGCGTGTCTGAGCTGTCTCTCCTTTAAGCCCTATTATTAAACACAGAAGGGATCTAAGTAGCCCCATTGCACTGTGCAAGCAGGAGGTAATTTTGCATGCACAACTGCCTGCTTTCAGGAGGGGTGTCCTTGCCCTGTGCATGATAACCTCACTGTAGGTGCATATTTTGTGAGCAAGAGTTTGATTCTGATGTTTCTGTAGCACACGTTCATCTCACAAGATCATGACTTAACCTGAGTTGCTGCAGGATTAAAACTACTAGTTTAATATTTTATGAATTATGTTGTCAGTTTACTCAGATTACCAGAGCCATTTCCTGGGCAGCCTCTTTTGCTTAATTAGGACCTTCTGATAGACCTATATCTGTGGCACTATTATTTTAAGCTGAGTTTTTCACTTTTTCTATAACCCATTTCAAGTTGGAATTACAATTGCTTTGCTTCCATGTTCTTCACTTGAATCTTGTCTACAGAAGAGCATAGGCTTTTCTATGCATAGTTACTTTCAGACTCTTCTAAATAAATTTTGTTTTGATGGTTCCTTGTATATATGACAGATGTTACTTGAAATACTGCAATGCACTCTGCAAGTTTGATTTCCACTTTTGCCCCATGATTTAGAATGATAGCAGGTTGCATGATGTGCAGTTTTTCATATGCCCCTTTCTGTCTCAAATGTATTGCCCAGACTGTATAGGACTGGAAACAGAAGAATGCATGAGCACAACACCAGATAAGCTCTTCAGTGAGAATATCTCATGCAATTTTATTTAGAAAATACAATGTTCCCACTTCTGTTTTAACTGCCTTAACAAGGAACTGAATGCCCCTTGACACCTTGCAATGAAAAGTTCTTTCCCCCTGCACATTTTTTCTCCCATTAGAGTGGAGTATAAACATTTTAAAGGACCTTGGGACATCAAGAGCTGCGCACTCTTATATTGGGCTTTTCCAATATACTGTTATCTTTTACATCTGTTGTTTTCATTTCAGCCTTAAAAAAAAAAAAGAAAAAAAGACAACAATCAGTATAAAATAATGGCAGTATAATCATTGCCTAATTTCAGAGAGTCATGGAATCTGAGTTGGAAAGAACCACAGAGATCACAGAGTCCAACTTCTGGCTCCACACAGGACCACTGCAAAATCAAACCATGTATCTGAGAGTGTTGTCCAAATGCATCTTCAACTCCAGCAGAGTTGGTGTCTGCAGGAAAAGAGTAGCAACTGTTCATGCCTTGTTTACCACTGAAATCTGAGAAGAATATCAGGTTTTGTGTTTTAATAAACACTTCTTCACAGGCTTTCAGGTTTGTAATTTATTCTAAGAGCTGCTTGCACTTCATAGTGAAATTTGAGTACAAATTAGGTCTTCCAAAGGTCTTTTAAAACAAATTACATATTCAGCACTATTTGGTCTCTTGCTTTTGTCTTTCAGCTGCTATTGTTCTTACCTGCTTTATCTTATTACACGAGCAGCCTTGGAGGTTAGGTTTGTGCTTTTTATTTTTCTCCATGTGGAACAGGCAAAACACAGCTCTTCACAAACACACTGTCCTATGCTTGCTAGGCAAAGAAATGACGTGGTGCATTTTATATCCTAGGAAAATACTCCAAACTCTTCTGAATGGTTCATAACTGGGGGGGATTGTACAAGGCAGAAGAAATAAATATAACAATCAAATGACAAATCCAATCTACGTTGGTGTGTCTAGAGAAAGTAAACTGTGTGTCTAGGCACTAAAGTCAGATAACTAACATGTTAGTAGTTGTAATATGTATTTTTATGGTCTTTATTATGTTCACTTGTGGAGACTCTCCATGAAAATATTGTGCCTCTGTAGCCTGTTTGGCATTACTGACCTACTTCCAAGCCTGGGTCTGCTTATGACCAGGCTTCTAAGTATTTTCCACGGTGTCTTTCCTGAAGCATGAGAGAACAGGAAAAATCTCTGTGGACTGAAACAATGAAAAAAAAAAACCAGCACGGTTTTAACAGCTGCTGGAGTGAACAAACTACAGATACCTTTCAGAATAGGTAGAGCAGATTTGTATTTTACAGCAGGAGTGAAAAGTGAGAGTGCACTACACAGCACGTTCTGCAGAAATGCTGAGACTTGGAATTGCCTCTTTTTTGTTCTCTTTTTTATTAAAACACCTTCCACTGAATATTTTACAGCAGTAACAACTTTGTAGAAAAGATTTATAAATACATTATTTTTCCAAACACAGTCTCACAAATAAGTATGGTACAACATTATCTGTTGCTTAATTTAATTCCAGCCTTCATTCTTGTGCTGAGAGATGCTGTGCTCTCACATGAAGCCAAGGAGCCGTTTGAAAGGTTCCCCGGGGGTCTGATGTGAGGGGTCTCTCTTTGTTACCTGTTCCTGGAAGAAGGGGTGTTCTCTGTGGCTGCCAGGAACAACTTTCTCAATGCAGTGCTTGGCACTCCCAGGCCCCCGATGACCCTTCCAGCATGACTGAGAGCATTCAGTCTTGTGTCAAGGGTGAGTCGTGGGGGGAGCATTAGACTGGCGCTTGCATGCTTTACCTCCAGTGACAGAGTGTGAGCTGAATGTGTCAGCTTCCCTTGGCCTCAGATCTAGAACTGGAAAAATGATGGTGAAAATTAATGTGAATGTAGTCAAGAAGAAGAAAAACTTTCTTTGGTATTCATCACAATCTTGAGTTTTAGATTCCTATGCAGTGTAAAGGTATCTGCAATGATCTGCATGTCTGATGCACTCCTCATTCAACAGCACAGGTTTCATGTCTCAGATTTCTTTCTATTGACTTCTGGAGAGCAATGTCAAGAATCAAATGCCGTGCATAGCAGCAGGATCTTCCTCTCTCCTTGTCTTCATCCCTTTCTATGTAAATTAGAAACTCATTCCTTCCTTAGGGATATTCCTAAAATTCTTCCAAGGTGCTGCGACATTTTAAGCCTGTGACAAAAATCTCCACAAAGACTACATAATCAAGAATGTTAATTGCATTTGCAATTGAGTTCAGTCATACCTTTTAATGCTACATTTTGTGTTGGAGCTCTGACATAATTATTTCACTCCCATTTATTGTCACTTTTGATGACTCTGGTTCACAAGATCCAATTAAGTAAGGTTCTTAAGCATGTATGTAATTTTAAGCACAGGAAGAGTAGTGCTCCCTTGCAATACTGAAATTCATTTTAATACAGTTAATGCTGAGATGGTTTCAAACAAATCTCTCATAGTTGCATACCTAAAATCTACACAGAAATAGCTGTCCAAGCTTGAAAACTCTGTGCTAAAACATCACAAATCAAGCTGAGACAGAGAATGGGGATGTAAGGCTACACGTTATTTGCTGAGAGCCAGTAGGTAAACAGCTTCTTATGTATGTCTGTACCTTGCCACCTATGACGTTGTGGACTATGAAAAAATGCCGTTACAAAAATAGCTGGTATTACCTTGCAATGGCATCTACATGATGGTAATGCAAAAATACTTCTTTTCTCTTGGAAAAGAAGTAGTTTGGAGTCTGTTGCTAAATAGTAATTCTACTGCAGTTGGGATAATGGTTCACAGGTTTTAAATTAGTTTCTGCATCACATGAAATTAGGCAAAACCATAGCAATAGACAGGAGGACTAATAAATGCCAAACTACCAAACAGTGCAGCATCAAAAGGAGACAGCCAACTGGTCTCCTGAGGAAAGTTTGACAGGGGGAATATAGCTTTCTGAATATTAAACTATTTATTCCACTATTTAAATTACAGTATGCCCCCCCCCCCCCCCCCCCTCTCCAAAACAAAAAAAAAAGACACAAAGGATATTGAGTTCCTCCTAACAAAAATACTCAGGCTTAACAGGTGACTTAGCAAACCAGGACTTAGGTTCTCAGTCTCACTAGAGGGCACAACATTTTGTAATTTCTTTTCAAGTTTGTCAAAACTTCCAGATTTAAGATATTGAGTCTTAGAGCAATGAGTGTAGTGAAGGCCCAGAGCACTGGCTGGCTGTCTGATCCAGGGTACTGCAGTGTTGGTCTGGAGGATGGCATTTCCCTCCCAGCTGAAGCCATCTATGACTCTATGATTCTATGACTGTCTGATTCTATGTCATGGTGCTAGCAATTACTGATGTGTGGGCTTTTTTAAAACTACAAGCATCTGTATGTATGCTGCACTGTATTGTCAAAGTGATAATACAGAAATATGTTGGTCCTACTTAAATTTCCACCATATGCTTTAGGTAGCTATTATTACACTCCGCTGCCTTGTAGAGAAAATATTTTTTCAGACTAGTGAAGTCACTCTGCACTCTGAGGACTCATGCTGAGATTGCACTGCTAAAATATTCCACCTCTTTTTATAATACCATCTCTTGGAAAGTACTCTGTGTGCTTTATTTACTGAGGAAATGCCACCAGAATACTGGCCTTAGTAGCAGAATCACTTCAGATTTTATTATGGCTCTTTATTTTGCCAGGTTTTTTTCTTTTCTGTCTTCAGTAGCCTTGAGATAGCCCTCTTCAAGTCGTTGTTTAGAGTGGTTCCTATGAAAATCCTGCTCAGGCAGAGGGGGGGAACTGAATCACCCCGCACATCTATACAATCTTTCTCCTCAAAGATCTCAGTGTAGCCAGTGAACAAAAACACAAAAGCAAAGCAAAGTGCTTGGTGTTTTGTTTTTTTTTTTCCCTCTCCACACATTTGTTATTCAGCAGAATTTAAAGAAAACACCTCCTAAATCCCTTCTGAATAATTTAGCTTGAAATGTTTACCCTTTCACAAATTAAAAAAAAAAAAAAAAAAAAAAAGCACAAAATAACTAGGAAATACAAAGTCCTGAAACCATTCCCAGAAGCCACTGCTGCATACACAGACTACTTATTTCAGTTCCTTTATGCCAGACAGGACCTTAGGCTTTCTGTTCAGCAACAGGGCACAGGAAACTACAAAAGACACTCAGCTCTCCTTCCTCATGGGAACCTCAGTGGAAGAGAAGGAGGATCAGATCACGGTGCAGGAAGCTGCTTTAGCTTACAGTGAAAGCAATTCTCCAATGCATGCCAAGAGATGATCACTACAGCCTGAGTTCTCTTTTTCTGTAAGAAGTAAATTGCAAAGCAGTATACTTGGACTATTTAAAATTTTAGTGCTATAATTTTATAATTTTATGGTTATTAATCACCGTAATCTCTGACACCACATTTTCATGACAGAAAAATCTTCTGTTTGTTAGATTCCATTCATATAAGTACTTCTTCCTCAATCTTCAAAAATTTCGAACGTAGATCATTTCCTAGCCCTAGATGCTCGACTTAATTAAGTTAATTAACAGGAAATATAAAGTATCACACAGCAGAGCTGTCCTTTTATTTTAACCAGTCTTGAACAAGTACACATGCTGAGCCTCTTAGTCCTGAAGGTTTTGACACATGGTGGCTGTATCATTCCCCCAGAAGTGTGTATAGTGGATGTTTCAGCTGGTGTGTCTTTCTGGCTCCAGTGCCAAGGGATTCCTGCAAATAGAAAACCCTATAACATTCCAAAGATGAGAACAGTAGGTCAGACCATAAGTATTTTAAAATGGGAGCAGAGGTCATGGACACCTATGTGAATGAGACATGGCACACAAGACATAGGGCCACAACACATGATTTGGCAATGAAGACTCACACACATTAGTCAGCATCCCATGATTTACATGGCAATAATATTTTCTTTGTTTGTTTTTGATAGATCAGAATGGCCTGAGAATGGCACATCAAACTCTTCTGCTGGAGGTAAGAGCAAATTCAGGGCAGGTAAATTTTAAAAATTAAGGAATATCTCTGTCTCAAGAGGTTATTAACACTGTTATTGAGCATGAGATGAGGCTCCCTGACAAAAGAATGCATGTACTGTTTAGGACACTCTCTTGGTAATGTGATGAGGGCTTTACTCCGAGTTCTAGGAGACATGAAGTTTACGAAAAAAAGCAACCTAATCAAAGACTGAAATCTATGGAAAACATTGGGGAATTGATCTAGGAACACAGGAGAGTTTGGAGAGAAATTAGTACACTGATTTACGTAATGTCTGCGTGTCCTTTTGCAGAAATGTGTGACTTTATAAACGTATTAAGGAAGCTGTGTATCTACTATAAGATACTCTAAGATGCTCTGTGAGTGCAGGGCTAGGTAGTTCGGGATTGATTCTCTTAGCACTGGGCCTACACAAATCCTTACTGATGCAAAGTAGAAGTAGAATCAGCTTTCATATTCTTTCAGCAAGAGAAAAACAAGTACACTTTGGTCTATAAACTGAACCTGTTGATATCACCAGGTGAAAGTTAACATCAGTGGAATTCAATGGATTAAAAATAAATTTATGCTACAAAGCACAGACTGAGTAGTGTAAATAGCAGGACAAGAAGATTGACATTGAAGTTTCCACAAACAGATAAAAAGAGTTACAGGGTAGCATATACCAAAAATAAATATGCTTACTGTGATGCCTAAGAAGAAACCAGAGACATGTCTGGGGAAGAATAAAAGTGGAGGCAAGTTGTAACAATGCAATCAAGTCAGGAAGCTGAGCCAGTTCAGACATAATTAGCCGTCTAATATTCAAAAATCATCTGACTGAGAGTATACAATGGAATGTTTCAGTTCTGGTGACTAACAAGAGAAAACAGTCAAGACTAAAAACTTCCAAATGTATGGTAGAAGTGGAAAAAAAAAAAAAAAAAAGACAAAATTGAGAGCAGTACTTAGGAGGAAAAGGGAGAAAAAAAATGGATGGGAAAAGGCTGAAAAGTTCAAAGTCTCTTTTATTTCAAGTATTTTGAAAAAAATTAGTCTTCCTGTATGATTAATGCAATAAGAATGAAAAACATTAAAATATTTTAGATATTCTGAAATTTGAGAAATTCTGACATAGAATTCTATAGTTGTGTAATGACTCCCAAACTTGTAGCAATTTTCATCAAGAAATCATGCAAGTCAAGACAGTTTGAAGGCAAAGGTATTTCCCATTTGGAAAGGGGTAGAATGGAATTGTAAAAATACACCATTTTGATAGCCTGGAGGAATCCAAAGCAAATTTGTAAGTATCCAAAGGATTTTTATTTAATAAGGAAAAACAAGACCAATTTGTCAATAATTAAATAAGTTCAGCCACTGCAGTTTCCTTCTTCTCCACAGAAAATCATCTCATGCAGAGAAAGGAAGACAGTAGGAGGATGTATCTCAACTTTCAGCCTTTGAGGTCTTCTACACAGCACTTTCTTGAGGAAGACTTGTACAGATGATGTTTATGGCAGGTTCACAGGTAACAACAGACATCTGCTTCAGGGCTGTTTGTCAGCTACTTCTTATTATGTCAGATTCTCTCAGGTTCTGTCCTGTGCTTAATATCTTATAATACTTTTTTTAATAAACGAAAGGAGTTGCATTAAAAATTGAGTGTGAAAAGACGGCAAGCAAGGTTTGCTGAAGATGATCTTGACAATCTGAAGATTTTTTTTTAATATAAAAAAGGTGAATTTTAATGAAGATGGAATGTAATATACTGCATCTGCGATATTAATACCAGAGAGAGCATTAGCTGATTGACAGCAGTAACACAGAAAGGACCTAGAAGTGAGAATGCCTCTCAGAGTAATTTAAAATAAAACAACAAAGGAACTGCTTGGAAAGGTATGATTCTATGATTCTGTTTAGTCAAAATACAAGCAAGCCAAGAAAGGGAGAGAAGACTTGAAAGACGTTCCAATCCTGTTAGAGTTTTTTATTTGTTGGTTGGTTTGTTATATGTTTGTTTGCTTTTTGTTAGCAGAATAATTCTCTTGTGTACTCCATGTACTTGAAGGGTAGAGCAAAAAAATAAACTGTTAATTTGCAACAAAAGAGTAATACTTTATAATTTCAACATGAGCAAAGAATTAGAAAAGTCTAAGACAGAGGATTCCAGATTTTTAAAATAAGCGTCTCAGGAAGAGTCCATGATCTTTTGGTCCTATTGAAATGAAGATATCCTTCCTCTATCTGAGGATTTTTCTTTTCCTATTCCGTGTGTGTGAACAGTTGCTAACAAGTGTAAAATCATCATACTTCATTCAGTCCTAAAGACAGCTCAAGGCCTGACAGGTTTGTCCAGCCAGCTCCCTCTAGGTCATTGCCTTTCTACAAGCATAGTCAGGCTGGCAGATCCAACAGCCAGGATCCCTCTTTGCCAGACTCCTTCAGACCCAGCTGAACCCCCCCCCCTTTCTAATGGGCCACCCACAAGGCTCTTTTTTGGCAATTATGGCCCCCCTTTGCCAGAAACATATTGTTTCTCATGCCAGCTCAGAGCCTTTCATCCCAATATCCAAGCCAGTGAGCCCTCTTTCTGCAGCCAGCTCCCAGGCTATTTAACTTCTCCCTGCTGCTCCAAAAGCTATGTAGCCTCAGGCTCTCTGCAACTGCTGGTTGTGTTTCCCTTTATGAGCTGGAAGAACTATTAAGCTCTCTTGTACAAGGATATGCACCAGAATTGAACTAAATAAACCCAGTGTCTCACTGCTTACTGATATCAGGGAAAACTGCTACTCCTTCAGATTAGAATTTGGCTGAGAAACTGTTCTGTGGGGAGAAAACTGGTTCTCCACCAAAACTGGCATCCTAAACCTGTATATTGGAAACAATTCTGGGGGTTTTTAGACCTTGATACTTCAGTTTGTTATCAGGTACCTTTTCCCATTCTGTCTTATCAACATGAAAACTTTCTATGTGCTCTCTTCACTACCAACTTGTTACCAAACCATTTCTCCAAGTACAGCGGTTTTATTAACCTACAAATTAATATCTTACTTTCACACATTTGGACATGTCTGAGCCACTTTCGGTGGCTAAGCTGAGTCTTAAGACAAGAACCAACTTTCCTTCTTTCCAAAGTGCCAACAGATCAAAATCACTTGTCAAACAAGAATTTTACACACTTTTTCAGGTGCAAAGTAAAACTATACTAAGAAGAATGACAATTCACACGAAAGCCAGATTTTCATTACTGCTATGTTGAAAAAAACAGATTGCTTTGTTGTTAACAGTATATAGTTTTTAGACCCTGGTACAAAAAAAAGCACGTTCTTTGGAAAAAGAGCTTTTGAAATGTTTTCATAAGTCCTTTTCTGGGTGCTCCATATAGATAGGATTTTGTTAAAAAGACTAGGAATTCTCAAAGCACTTTGCAAGTATTTGTGTTTTATGGCTGCACTGACATTCTGAAAAATCTATCTTTTGTTTGTGAATTGAGATCTGGCTCCTTAGAGTGCTTGATATGTAAGGATGTCAAAAAGGTGAATATTTATATTATTTTTGACAAATTTTAGTACCACAAGTAAATAAATGTGAATGTAAGGTAAAATTACTATACATAATCACTCTTCTACATGGAATTATTTAACAGTAGTTTATATTTTAAAAATTACAAAAAATATATATTTTTAAAAAATATTTATATTTAAAAATTAGATTTTAAAATAAACAGTTATGTAAAAGGGTTTGTAATTCGATAAAGAACTGAGAGTCAGAAAACTCCTCTGTCAATATGGGTAAAACAATTAGGCTACTCTTTTCAAACTTGAATAATTTATGGTACAGTAACGAAATAGAAACATTTTGTTTTTAATTGCTGTGCCTGAGGCTTCTCACTAGGGTTTGCAGGAGAAAATTAAATCAGAACTTCACCTCTCCCCAGCCCTCTACAGCTGTAACTGAACAAGATGAACATCAGCTTTGCTTCAGCTTCAGCTTTACAATCAGCAATCTGCTATGCTGACGTGAAGCTCTGAGCTGCTAGTTCAGGTCAGGGACTGATTTGACCATCTGGGAAGAACTAGACAGGGAACTGTAACAATCATTATTTCTCATTTTCCGCATAAATTGATCTCTGAGTATGAGTTGAGACAAGCCTTTATTTTCTCGGTTTTTGAATAATAGAGTAATACAGATTTGTCTCTAATAGCTGCATATCCCTTTGAAGTCTATGGAAAGGCAAAGGTACCACAAAGCAATCAAATGTTAATACAGCATTCTCTATTTTTTCAATTATACATTCTTAAAATATTCCATATACAAAGACTTGATTACTATTCATCACTGGCCTTAAACAAGAACGATTCCCCAAAATCACTGGCAAAAGACTGGTTCAGCAGAGATGCAAAGTAAGCCTAATGTGTCAGAGTGCCCACTCTTACTGCAGGTTATATATGCTGGTCAGAGGAAATAATGAGAGAACAAGAATTTACAAGCCAGCAATGGTTGTTGAAAAGCTTTGAAAACTAATTGGGGAAGAAAGTTAGGTGAACTTCCATAATCACAAAATTCCCATAAACTACTTTGTAGCAGATTTACTTTATAGTGCTTAAATCTTGACTCGCGTCCAGGATGAAAAGGAAAAAGTGAAAGTAATTCTACCAAATCACATACGGTATAGCCTACTTGAAAGCTAACAAAGTACTTTCCAAATGGAACAGTCTCCAACACGTTCTTTCCTTCTGCTCTTCTCTGCTTCTGAGAATCTCTACACATGCACTGAAACACAACAAAATACCTTTATTCCTTATTTAAGTAATTTCTGGTTCTACTAATATTTTTATATATTTATATTTGTTCTTCTTCACAGTTAAAAAACTTAGTCTATGAGGTGAGTTTCTATTTCTCTGTTTCTCCTCACAATCCAAGCGGAGACATATGGCAATTGAAAAGGGAACCAAGCTTATTTAAAAATAAAAAAGAAACAAGGGAAAAAAAAAACAAAAGGGGAAAAACAAAAAGAAGGTAAAATATCTAGGTATTTTTCTTACAGTAGAAATCTTGAACTACAGGTGATTCAAATGACACATGTCCAGGACAAATCTTAATGGATCTATCCACTTTCATCATGGTTTGGAGACCAATGAAGCAGCATCTTCAAAAACTCTGTCTTTTTTTTTTTTTTTTTTCCAGAAGGTTGTTACTTTAGCAGCTCACAGCATTAGCGCATGATGATGTCCAGACTACTACAGGTTCCAGCGAGCCGTCAAGATTCCCTTAAAATCCAGCAGTCGATCAACTTAAACTGTTAGGCCCACAGTTTTACTCAGCACAGGGTTTGGTGGCATGAAATAATGGAGCAGTAGAAGAGGGACTTCAATCAGGAATCTCAGTAAGAATGAGGTTAACCTCACCCACATGTAGATGCCTAAAGGTTGGGATCTTAATTCTGCTGTCCCCACACACAGTATTGTTTGACTGGCCAAAGACATCCAGCTTAGCTACTCCAGAAGGTTTTCCATAGGACCTATCACACATTTGCCAAGCTAATTGTATATACCATTGTATATCCCAAAGAATCAAATGATCCTAGGTACTAACATCTCAGATCATAATTTGAACTCCAAGATCTTCATAATTAGAGCTGAGAGAGGTCCATTTAGACTGCATTTCTAGTTAATGGAGATGAAACTTCATATTCAGAAGTAGTTTATCACATTTTAAAGAGGAATGGAAAGAATTACCCACCAGTATTTTTTCTGTATTGACTACAAACTGTTCTAAGGCCTCAGTTCAGCTGGTTACTTCTTGCTGTTTTTTTCTACAGTAAGTTGATTCACAGTAGATACAGTGGGAGCTTAGGCATGAAATACATGCGTAGATGACACAGGCCGGGCAAAATCACTCTCACAGGTAAAATACAAGCATCTGGAGTTAGTTTTTAGATTATCCAGGTTAACGTCATCTCCATGAACACGGAAAGACACTGCGAAAAAACAGCAAGTTCTCAGCTAGTGTGATTGATAGTACACTACAGCCTAGGGATTTGCACCTGTTAAGAGATGTACTGAATGCTTGGGCTGGAGTTGTCATAATGGCATCACTCCCTTCTTGATTGGGGAAAATTTCCTAACAATGCAGGTATGAAGTACATTAGTGGAAACTTTTCAGCATGCTGACCATGACTTTACATTTCTGTGTTGATGTTTACTCGAATCAGTGACTTGCCTTTTTTTTTTTTTTTTTCTTTTTACTACTGAAAGATTTGGAAGGCAGCTGGTGTTTCTTAACTATTTTCTTACTTTTTCCTATTTTTAGTATCAGATATTACTATAATTGTAATAAGATTACTCTACTGAATAGAGTATCACTCTACTGAGTGATAGGAGGACAAGCAGAGTCGCTGCATGGAATGATGGTCAAATTCTGGAAAGGTTAGATGGCCATCTCTGCAACAGAAGATAATTTTTTTCCCTGCATAAAGTCCAAGGAGTTATGGCAGGAGAGTTTCCAAAGCAATAATATATTTTCTCTCATAGTGGTCAGTATAGTTTTTAAAAAAATGCCACATTGGTAACATATCATGCTTTAGAAGTTTGTTAAGAAATACTGGTTTTGATAACCTGGAAAATAATATACTAAATATGATATTGAAAGACTTGCATGTTGGAGAGAATGTATCAGTCAAGCACATTACATAAGACACAAGTCAGCTCTCTACACAAGACATAGCGAAACACAAACAGCCCAGCCCAGGAAAACCTGCTGATCACCCTTCAACAACAAAAAGTTGCTTGGGGAGATCATGGGTGTGCTAATTATCAACATAACTTGTCTGGGCTTACAGATACAAAGCAATTATTTTGCAGGAAGCAATCTGATAAGTCATTGTTTTATTTTTCAATTCAAATGTATTTCTTTAATCATGCTCATAACAAAGTGATAAACAGCTAGAAATGCTCCACAAGCTTTAGTTTTTGTTTACATATTTATACTTCCATAGGAAAGCAATGGATATCATCACATGACTCTTTTTTTTTCCAGTGATAATCTCTGATATTTACAGAGAGTGAAATACAAAACTATTTATAATTACTTTTTAAAAAGTTTCAGATAAAGATAAGTAGACAGAGTTCAGCTTTTCTTTGTATTAAAGGCACATGAAAATTACTTTAGAATTTTTCAATTTAAGAATAAACCATTTTTGCAATTCAAATTTATTCACCAGATATTTATTGTAAGTGATTTTATATATATAAACTGCTGGCAAGGAATATGCAAAATCTGAGCTGTGCAAGAACATGCTGATTGCATGATTTCCCTTTTTTCCCAAGTCAGATGAGTAAAATTTCGAATTAGCTTTCTTCACAAGGAGAAAAATGAACCCTCATTTACTTATGCTTCATTAGAAATATATCATTTAACTGATTGTTACTGTTTGAAATGGATATTGCCATCTCCATGGGAAACAAATGCAAGAACAATTAGGCAAAGTAGATAAAATTCACCCTGTTTGATGACTGTGCTTAATAGCGTATGTGTATCTTTACTCAGTTCTTGAACTTGAATCTAGACAAAAACAGTGAAATACATGAGGTGTCATTACATTGCATTTGCATGGACTTTCGTGACTCAATAACTGCTGCTATTTTTCTTGGGTATATTTACTATGAAACATTAAGCCAATTATGTCTCTGTACCTAGCTTGCCTCTGTAATATCATTTTTACGCTAGCTTTTCAAAGGTCCCTTAAAGACTGATATTTGCAAAGCTGTTTTCTCCAGTCTCACTGTAATCCATCACTGACCTATTTTTGTATTGTGTTTCTAATACCTGAACTATCTTTCATCACACAGAATAGGCATGTTTGCTAAACGATGTTAAACGTCAGTTTTCAACCTGTTCCTAATTAACTTTTAATTTAAAGCCACCATAGATGAATCTTTAAATCTTTCATGCCAAAAAGATCGTATTCCCTTAGTACAGTTCTGTCTTCTGTTCTTAACTGTTTTGAAGTAGAATATAATGATGTAGAAGAATAAGTGGTTTGTAAGAATGTGAAAAGAGCTTCATAACCTCTCAAGAATTGTGTTTTTATCATTTGAAACTACTGAAAAGTAAACATGCATTTTCTGAAAGGGAAACTCACCATCTTTGACACATCAGTTGGAATACATAAAGCCACCTTATTTTTATCAGTATTTTGCAGACATCTCCCTGAGCAATTAAATCGAGGAAAAGCTGTACTACCTTCAAAAAAATTAAAAAACTTCTGTCTCGTGTACAAAGGAATTAGAACTCACTACGCAGTTTGATACAAAATGGTGGCAAAGGTCACTGTTACAGCTCATTTTCCAGTAGGATATAATTTTTTAAGCTGTGGTAAGATGTAATGAAGAAAAAGCAAAAAAAACCTTCATATCTGTAATGTAAATCTATAAGGAAATACACTGTCACTGACACACATGTGCCCACGATCTAATGTAGAACCATAGTGTTGTATTAGTCCCTCCAGATCTCTTTGAAGATGCTTTCTAGGATCCAGTCAATCAGTTTTGGTTTTACTTGGTTTTTGTTGTTGTTGTTTTGTTGTTTGGTGTATGCAATAGATTTTCTAGCAGATGTAGTGTTAATTAAATAAAGTATCTCATGGCAGTTGAAGAAATTTATGCCTTTACTTATTGTGCTGATTTGGGAAAGCTTTCATCTAGCACTAACCCTACTGAAAATGATGAAATATGGATGAGAGTGAATTGATTGAAAACTTCCTGAATAGTTGAGGCCAGAGTGTGGTGATCAATGGTACTAGGTTTAGTTGGAGGTCAATTACTAGCTGTGTACCACAGAGGCCAATATTGGCTGCCATTCTGTTCCATGTCTGGATGATGAGACAGAGGGTATTAGCAAGTTCGCTGATGACAGAACAAGGAGAAGTGGTTGACAGACTCGATGGTCATGCTTCCATTCAGTTACCTTGACAAACTGGAGGAACATGTTGGTGGGGACCTCATGAAGTTCAGCAAGTGAAAATACTAAGTTCTGTACTGAAGATAGAACAATCCCATACACTAATACAGGCTGGGGACTACCACCTGGAAAGCAGGTTTGCAGAAAACAATCTGTAGATGCAGTGCTCTGTGACAGAGCACTTGGCATAGGTTGTAAAAAGAAGTTTGGGGATCATTGTCCTTGGAGATATTCAAAAGACATTTTGACGTGGTCCTGGGTCATATGGACCAGGTGGCCATGGGGATTGGAACAGATGGCCTCCAGAGGTACCAGAGGTACCTTATAATTTCAATTTCCTTGTTTTCAAAACAGGGAGTTTCTAAAAAAAAAAAAAAAAAAAAAAAAAAAAAAGAGCTAAGCCATTGATTTATGAAAGATGGAGATTCCACTCTACCTCCTTTGTGAGCATTTGACAATCACAGGAAAGTGACAAAACTTAGTAGAAGGATCTCTCCCACATGAAAGAAGTGAATAACTATATCATATATCTACAAAATGATTTACTTACAGGGATTTTAACACTAATGCAAGGTCTTCTATTATATACTCATTTCTTAAAAGAAAATCTCATTTGAACATGTTGAACAGAATCATGCCAATGTCTATGAAGAACCATATAGTGGTGGTTGATATTCAAGTGCCTGTTTTATTATGAAAACATTTGAAAAAGCATGTAAGACAGTTATTGGTTTCTTAAAGCAATAAATGAAATTAGTTATGAAGAGATCTTGTGGTAAATCCTGTGATAAGTAACCAATCACTGCCTATGTTTATTTTCATGAAAAAGTGATGATTTAATTTTTCAGAAACAACTACCATTGAGGGATTTAAAAGTATAAACATATGCCTTGATTGCTAATCTGCATGTAACAATCTGAAAAGTAAATCTAAATGTGGATTATAACATTGTCCGGAATTTGGGAGTTGCCAGATGTTCCAAGACCAGGTTACAACCTTGGTTTGAATATGGGGTTCTGTTTTTTCTTGTATACTTGAACAGAATTCAAAGAGTTGGTAATGTAGGTCCAAGAATACTCTTTGTCTTGTATACAAATCCAAGAGAAAAAGAGTTTTCTCTGGTTGCTCTCCATCAGACCAAGCTGCTGTATTTCTCCAAGGGCAGAACAGTTTGGAAACTACCAAAGCTGAAAAGCTGTGAGCAAGAGGAGAGCTAACATTGACAGGCAAGTTGGGCAGCAGGGAAAGAACACACATTCACATAACACAAATTTATATCTACAGCTTTATTGAGAACTGTCCCCAGGCAACTTGAAGTACATGCATCTCCTTTCTTTCTTTCAGGTTTTGCAGCTTCCACTGAAGTGATCCATAATGTCCTTCTTTTAACCTTCCTAATCATACAGCCAGATATATTTCAGGTGGATTTGCAGTTAGCAAGTTTTCTACAACAAATGTTGACATCATATCACTATGTTCCAGCCCTGTGTAGTTAGCCATAGTAGATAAGACAAACTGAGAAGAAAGAAAATTACTTGTCTGAGAGAGGGAGAGGTCATAGGTGAGAAGAGGAGAGGTCATGAGAGGAGAGCTTTCACATTCAGTATGGAGGAGCCAGGATTTTTCAGATGACTCTAAAGCATATCTCATGAATGTTGATGAGAAGGCAACTGAAGTGGGGAAATTCTGACAGGTGTGTTTTTATTTTTTTCTATATATCTGTGTATTCATGATACACAGACTATAATAATGTTTTGGAAACCCCATAAAGTCTTGTATCCTCTTAGTTTGGGTTATTGTGGTGTGCTCAGGAATAAACCCTGAGTAGGAGTGATGGATAAGGAAGCAGAAAATGCTGCATTCTTTTCATACCAAGAATGCTGAAGAGTACATATAGAATCATAGAATTGCTTGGGTTGGAAAAGACTTTCAAGATCATCAAGTCCAACTGTAACCTAATCATACTACCTTAACTCTAACAACCTTCTGCTAAATTGTGTCCCTGAGCACCACATCCAAACAGTTTTTAAACACATCCAGGGATGATGACTCAACCACCTCCCTGGGGAGCTTATTCCAATGCCTAACAGCCCTTTCTGTAAGGAATATCCAACCTAAACTTACCCTGGTGCAACTTGAGGCCATCTTCCCTCATCCCGTCACCTGTCACCAGTGAGAAGAGACCAACACCGCTCTTGCTGTAAACATCTTTCAGATACTGGAAGAGAGCAGTAAGATTTCCCCTCAGCCTCCTTTTCCCTAGACTAAACTGCCCCAGTTCCTGGTCCAATAAAGTCAACATCAAAGCAACACCACTTAGACAAAATGTTAATCAGAATAGAAACAAGAAAAAAATATGCTAAGGTCATTGATGTTGATGTAAAAAATTCAGAATCAAGCATCCATTTAGAATTTTGGGAAGAAAATGCTTTTGTTCTCCACCTCTTCCCAAATGGTATCTCTATGTTGTTTTGGCCATTAGTTTTAGTGGCAGCAGCTGTTATGCTTTATTGAGAGTGTTTTTCATTACTTCTTATAAAAATCACATTGCATCAGGAGATAACTATATCCTGCTAGCAATCCTGCTAGCCATTCATTTCAGGACACTTTAGCACCACTTTAAAATGCCACTGCATTACTTACTGTATACTGATAATTAGTTAACTTTAACATCATTCATAACTGGAGTTGACAGTTGATAGAAGATTAAAAAAAGGCAATGAGAATGATTCCAATGTCCTTTGATACCACACTTTTAGTATAACACAGGATTTACTGAGTCTGAATTGGAGCAAGGAGATCATTAAAAGCAGATTTGGGCCTTGAACACTTGCTCCAGACAATGTGCAGGCTATCAAATGTGACGGTTGAATCAGGGCAAACTTTTATAAATATTTTTATCTTGCATCCAAGACTTGCAGAAACACTGGAGAAAGAAGTTTCACATCCATCCTGGGAGGTCTACCTTCTCTTTAAAGGCATTAGATAACTGAAAACAGTTATTTGTAAACAAGTTTTTATTTTCCCCTATATTCAGCACTAGTGAGGCCGCACCTCGAGTACTGTGTCCAGTTTTGGGCCCCTCACTGCAAGAAAGATATTGAGGCCCTGGAACGTGTTCAAAGGAGGGCAACAAAGCTGGTGAGGGGTCTGGAACACAGGCCATATGAGGAGAGGCTGAAGGAGCTGGGAATGTTCAGCCTGGAGAAGAGGAGGCTCAGGGGAGACCTCATTGCTCTCTATAACTTCCTGAAGGGAGGTTGTAGTGAGCTGGGGGTCGGCCTCTTCTCTTGTGTCATCAGTGATAGGACCAGAGGGAATGGTTTCAAGCTACGGCAGGGGAGATTCAGGCTGGACATCAGGAAGTATTACTTTCCAGAAAGGGTGGTCAGGCACTGGAATGGACTGCCCAGGGAGGTGGTGGAATCACCGAGCCTGGGGGTGTTCAAGGAAAGACTGGATGTTGTGTTGAGGGACATGGTTTAGTGGGAGCTATTGGGAATAGGTGAACGGTTGGACTGGATGATCTTTGAGGTCTTTTCCAACCTTGGTGATTCTATGATTCTATGATTCTAAGTCTGCTTTCTCGAAAGTCGTATGAAAATATATAGATAACAAATGTACTAATGACACCAAATTTGCATTCCTCTGGAATTTTTATGACTCTTAAGAAACTATACTGAAGTTCATTGTAAAAGTTCTGCATGATGTAAAGTAGAACAGAGAGTGAAACTACATCTATAAGGCAGAAATGCTGAATGACAAGATGAAGATCATATACCAGTAGAATAAGTTTCAGAAATCATGTGGGCTGTCTAGCATACCACATTAGACAAATGCAGTGCATAGCATGGACCACCCCATTTTGCTGACATGCTAATTTTGGAATGGGTTTGATCTAAGACAGCAAACAGACTCAGCCAATGGATATGTCAGGCGAGTAGCTATTTGCATTAAGGAACACACCCAGAAATGGGTGACAGAAATATAATATCTGTGTACACATATGATCTCTGCTGTACAATTTCTCCTGAAGGACAAAGAATGAGACCCATCCCATTTTATTTATCAGTAAGACAAATTGATATTTACTGAGAGAGGTATAATTTCAGCATTGAAATACAAAAATACTGCCTTCTCTCTCTAGAAAAACATTTTTTCAGCTCAAGAATTGTACCAGCATTTGGAGCTAGAGGCTTTGCCTTTGCAGAAGTACACCCATCACTCCACACAATTATTTGTAGAAGCACCTCTTCATTTATGGTTTACAGAAAATCACAGGTGCATTCAGAATTCATGGTGCATAATCTTTAAAGGTCAGTGCACATGTTTACAGTATTGCTGCACAGAGATTTGCTGTAGGATGTAATTTTGGTCACAGTGCTTACACTCACCTCAGCTGAGGTCAGAAAAGAGAGGGGAATGAACAAGTAAGCCTTCCATAAAGAACATAAGGAACAGTTTTCCATAAGGAAAGCAGATTGCATGGAGGACAGATTTTATATTATTTCTCTAAGGAAAAACACAGACAGGTTCAGACAGAAAAGAGAATCTTTCAGAATATTATAAAAAATTAGGAACAACGCTAGCTTGGAAACATGAAGTGAAAACTGAACTTTAAAGAATGTTTATAGACTGAATATTAACTGTCAAATGGTAGTCTTCATTTTTGTTATGTCTTTTGATGACAAACAACGGTGTTTTATTTTAGTCCACATTATGTTATAAAGTGCAACTTGTGTACAAGAACTATGGGCACTTAAGGAACACAGCTGTAATAGTATCTTAGCTGTAATCAGATAAATATCTGTATTTTCCTTTATTACAACTGAAGAATCTAAGTGTCCTTCTGGCAGATGTTTATTGTAATTGATAGGTAAGTTTCTAGCCACTGTAACACTATCCAGTATTCTCAATGTCTAGTAGGATGGTTCCCTGTTCTGTTCCATATAGATATGAAGTATTGCTGCATTTTTAATTTTTGGTGCTTAGGCTAAGTGTCACTGCACAGGATAAAAGGATGTGCCTCATAAATGTAGCTTGAGAATTACTAAAACTCAATGACCTTGTCTACAAAAGAAAGAAGAGTTCATCTGTGAACCACAAAGAAAAAATAACTGAAAGACAAAGGCAGAAAGTCATTCACTCATGTATCACCTACATTAAATACATTAACTTTCATGAATATCTATGGTGCTTTTTTGACCAGAACTCCCATCCATTTTCATGTTAAAGTTATAAGCAAAAAAAGAAAAAAGAAAAAAAAAAAAGAAAAAGAAAAAAAAAGGAAATAACTAAGAAGAAAAACAAAGCTAAAAAATCTTTTTAAGTTTAATAACAAAATAATGAGTTGTATTCATCTGAGAGAAAATATTCTCCATTATTTTTCAGATCAAATTCTTCAGTGATGTTACTCACAGTGAGAGAACCAAATTCAGACTTTGATCATTTTCAAAAACTGAATACCAATTCCCAGTCACTCTTTAGCAAACGGTGTGCTACTACACAGATCACTTCTTCAAGGATGGGTAAAGCTATAAGGCTAATTCCCCTCCAGGTCAATGCTCCTTGAAGTAGCTCAGCTCAGCAGGAAAAAACAAATCCTTACCTCAACAGCTTTTTGGTTATCTGGGCAAAATTAATTGGCAGTCTCAGTCTCTGGAGAAAACTAGCCACATAAACAAGACTGGGCTTGATGCTGTCTTGACGTTGCTGTGTAACCTCCACTAGAATCAGCATAGACAGGTCTTATTTTAGGAGCGTAGGACTGAGTACAATTCTTCCTGCCACGGGGACAGGCTGGCTGTGTAGATGAGCTGAGGGAAATGAAGTAGAAAACCTCTCATTCTCTACATGCAGTTACGCATCCTTTGTAAGCACTGAGGTTTTTTTTTGACTGAGAAAGATCCTGCTTCCTGCTGTCTGCCTGCTAGGCACTACCTGCCAGCTAGCCTAGGTCTGTACATCAAGCTTTGCTTATCAATCAGATACAGGCACACTTTAACTGATAACCTGTCTCTTGAGAGTAAGGCAGATGGGAACAACCACTGCAGTCACTGCACAAACGAGCCCCATGTCTCACTTAGCCACAGCATATTGATACCAGAGGCCAATGGGATTGGTCCTCTTAGTAGACACTTTTTGTGAGTCTAGTCTTTGGGTGATTTTGTCCAATTCTTTAAAAAAAACTTCTAGTAAAGCAGAAACTTATCAAAGAGCTTCACCCTATATTCTGGCATTTTGCTCTACTTCACAAGCCTTGTGTTTCATGAAAAATCCCTGTAAACCAAAACCTTCTCTTGTTTAAAACTTCAGTGTCTCACTCTGTCTTGAACGTATTTGTGAGCTGTTCTCTCCACCTTCCTTTGAATTTTGTATCAAATTACCATTTCAGAGGCTATTAAAACAAGTAGCATTTTTTTTTCCCTCACTGTTTCAAGTTTTCCTGAGGTTATTGCGAAATATGTTCATGCTGAGAGATGAGACAGGTTTTTCTGCTTAAACATGCTTATATAAGGCATATATTATATCTTAGGCATTATGAAGTTCTTTGTGCCTGCTCAGTGAAACCCCAGAATTCTCTCAGCAACAAGAAAGTCTGTGGTCTGGCAGGCTTCAGTTTGAAAAGGGTTAGGTTACTTCAAGAAGGAAGAAGCTGGAAAAGAAAAGAGTGTGACAAGAAAAAGTGTGTTTCATATAACTTAGTGCAAACAATCAAAGCTTTGTGTCTACCTGAAAATTGCCCGGGATTAAGATGGGATGTACTTACATATGTATGTCTGTATACATATTTTCAGTACCACTGAATCCAGTATAATTCTAAGCACAGGTCTTATCCAGAATGAGAATGAAGATTCTTAGTATTGTCAACTTCCAAAATTCTCTTCCTATAATAAGTGTCTTAATTTGGTATTGTTTTAAGGTAAGCATCCCCAAATAAAATCTGCAGATAGACAGTCTAAGTTTATGAAACTTGTTTATGAAAATAACTTGTTCTTGATTAGAAACAACTGAAAGTTATGCACTATTAGTAATATATAGAAATGATGGAACCTACGTCTTTTAAGAAATGTGTTATAGGATAAGTGCAAGGATCACAAAACTAGGAAATTAACTTTTGATCTAAAGATGTTAACCTTGGACTCTGACATGTAGCCAGGCACTAAACCCAGTTTTCAACAATCACTGGTGTTTAGATACAGTTGACTAAAAAGAAACATTTAATGTGTTTATTTGTATCCATATACATCAACAGTTGCTGATCCATATTATGATGAGGACCTATGAGAGACCTTTCTTCTGGAACACAGCTGGCATTCAGTTCATCTCAAAAGGCAACAGGTGCCTCTATTTAAGCAGCTGAATTCCATCTTTATTTTATTGCAGACTTTTTTTTTTTTTTTTTTTTTTTTTTTTTTTTTTTTTTTTTTTTTTTAATTCTGCTTATGTAAAAGAAGCTATGCTGAAATAATGTGAATAAAACCTGAAGTACATGAAGTGTAGATGTAATGAAATACAAGTGACGTTGATCCAATTTGATGGATCTTAGATTTCAACAGAAATGGCTGATTCCGTCAGTTTCTAGTTCTGCCCATATTTCTCTGACCATCAGATGCTGCCCTCCCACAGCTTCTCACATCACCCATCTGTTGTCATTTAACTGGGTATAAAGTCACACTGAAGTACAGTCTGGTTGAGTCCACAAATTTCCTTGTGTATCTGTTTTTAAAGGCATTCTTTACTCTCTATGAACTCAAATGGCTAAACTGAATTACTTTCATGCTTCAGTTATTTCTTGTGTGCAGGTACTTCTACTTTGGAATAAAAGCACTAAGTATTGTTCTGTGAAGAAAAAAAAATCAACAGGTTCAAGAGAAATGAAGAAATTATGTTGAAATACTTGGAATAGATTGAAGTAGAATTCCTTCCAGCAGAGCTTAAAAACTTGCTACTGTGTTGTAAGTGGTCATTTTAATATAGCATAAAACTCATACAGCTGTGACTGCAACTCTCCTGGCTTAGTTGACTAAAACTGGAAGTTACTCTGTGTAATTGGAAGTTTCATCACCTGTAAAATGAGGTCAGATGGAGGGAAGGCCAGTAAGCAGGTTTACATATTTGACAGAGGCTGCGGTAAGATGTGGAAAGACTGATGCCAAAGGGGCGAGAGCTGAATCAGCAGAGCCATCGTCAGTCCTGCACTGCAGATGAACAGTGGGCACAGTGCAGAAGGAACAAGCAGAAGAGGTACATGCAGACACAAAATAGCGAGAAGGCCTTTATGTACATCACCAGATCATGGAGCTCAGCATCCGGAGAGAAAACATGGAAATGGAAGAGCTTTAATGGGGCTGTGATGACCGGTTGTTTATTCAACTGCAGCACAAAACTCATTAGTATCACCTGACTGCCCCTGCGGTGTGCTGTGAGGGACCTCACCTAATTGCCTGAGTTCCTGGAGATGAAAGATCTCTTCCCTTGAATAAGCAATGATCTAATTAGTGCATTTCTGTGCAGTATTTCTGGTTCTATATCTTTTTCTTATTTTCGTATTATGTTATGTGGTATCCAAAGGCAACAGCATTAAACTCTTTGGACACTTCACATATTGTGCTAGCCTCTAAAGAAAGGTTTTTCAGAGCTGAACTGTCATGGGAAATTTTAATGAGTTAAGGTACAGATTTTATATTGTGCTTTGCTGTAAAGGTGATCAGGTAGCTGCAAATGGAATACATTTATTACATGACATTTATTTGAAAACTTTTGGACTAATAGACTATGCAAGGATAATCCCACAAAGAATCTGAGAGAACCAATAAGCTAGATGAAGATGGATCTCCCAGTTTCTTTGGCTTTTACGCAATAGAAAAGCAGAATAATTTATGAACTGTTACTTAAGAAAGTCAGTGGATGCCCTCTACAAGACCATTTATGTTGAGATTGAGTTGTAAGTTCAGCTGAGATTCCTCAGGTTCATAATGTTATGCATAGTAAAAAGAGTAAAAGGGAAAATGTTCTTCAGGTGAAGGCATTTGTCTGACAGGAGATACGTGCTTTTAATTTACACACGTGCATGCACATATGTATGTGCATCAAGCTCTTTGGTAAGCTTGCTTTATAGTTCTCATCTCAACTACTCCAGGGATGTTTTATATTCCTAGTTATGCTTGGAAGTCATCTGACCAGTCTTAACTTCAGCTTCTTCATCTACAAACTGGAGAGTAATACTTCCTTAACTTGCTTGCAACTTATTAGTTTCTAAAACACTATTAGTTCCAAGGTGGTAAAATGCATGGGAATGCAGAAGCTGGTCATTACTTTCATTCCCTGTGCTGTGTCTTTTTGCCCAGAGAGGTATCTACCACAGGTATTTGTTTGATAAGCTTGTTTGAAGTGGTATTCCAGAAGTTTTTCAATTTTTGAGAGGCTGTTTGTGTGTGCTCTGGAGCATGTCAGAACATATCTGAGAAGCAAAATGCATTTTCCAGGTCATTTTAGATCACAGAGCATCCACACAACACAGAGCTGCAGTACAAATACCACCTCTACAGTACCAAGCTTAGAGAAGCATTTCATTACCTAACAACAGGAAGGACATAATGAATCCTGTCTAGTCTGTGTGGAGAAACAGACATGGGCATTGGCTGGTGAGATGCAATGAATAAAGCATGGGCTGGATGCAGCTGGAGCCTCACTCCTGTGCCTGTACAGTTTGCCCAGCAGTGTGGTAATAGCTCTGTAGATGGTGAGAACAAAAGTATCTCCAGGACTTCAAGCCTGTGATGACCAAACAAAATTTTGTTTGTTTTCCCAAGGGCTCTGCTCCATCCCTGAGAAGTGTCTTACACAAAGCCAGCTCCTCACTCCTTTCCCATATATGGTCTGGATCAGACTATCTGTCCTCACCTCCAGTCCCCTCAATCCTCCACTTAGATTCAACCTGCCAAGCATTGCTCTTTCTGGATTTGCCAAAGGCAGATCTTTGCAACCAGGCCATCATTAACAGGTTTCCATGCATCTATGAGGATAGAAGTTTCTATGTCCTAATTGGCCACTGGCCTTTAAATACCTCTAGAAACCTTATTTTTCCACTGACTTAGATGTGTAAGAGATGGCTTACATTTGTGAATGTGACTGATTCTCAGTTACAGATAAGTAGTCATCTTCAAAAGAGAACACAAAGAGAAGCAGTGAAGGTCTTGTCAGATGAGTAGTAGATTTGACTGGAAGAAAAATATGAAGAGTTTTCAGGCCCAGCTAAGCATACACCATTTTGGAAGCAGTAACTGAGAACTCACTATGATGTGCAACCCTATCCCACTTGTCATGTGAATCAGCTCTGAGCTGTGAGAATAGTGAACAAAGTGCCATAGACGTTGAAACATTGCCCAGAGTAAAATTACTCAGACTGAAAAACCTCAGACAATAGATGAGATTTTCATGCTTAATGTAGTAACAACACAAGCCGTGTTCAGACAGTATGGAGGCATGTCATCTTAGAAATTAAGTATGGAGAACTGGGACAAGTTTGGTTCACCTACTGTTTGTATATTAGCCTCAAGCAATTGCTTCAATGGCATATACATAAAATCTGTAAAGATATGAGCTGATGTTTGAATCTTGACATTGCATGTGCTTCTTTCCTTTGGCTGAATAGAAGCAACTTGACTTCACGCCTTCATGAGAAGCGTAACAATTAAGAGGGGTCCACAAATGCAGAGAGAAGCGCAGAGAGAAAAAGGAGGCTACTGCATCATTTGTGGCATGTTTGACCAGTCATGCTGTACAGTTATATCCGTTTATCTAAAATTTAAAATAAATGGATTACATAAAAAACTCTCAAATAGTTTTCCATTGTTTCTTTATTAAAAAGGTATTTGTAGAAAATTACTTTGCAACATGGATTCTGCATCACTGGAAAAATTCATAAAATCTTCAGGTCTCTGCAACTATAAGTGCACATTTAACAAGTGTTTTTCAGCTTCTTACATAGGAAAGACTTTGATCCAAATGGATTATTCACAGGGTATTCTCGGTGCATAAAGCTGTGCCAGAATGAATGATGACTGAAGAAGTTCTGAATGCACAATGAATTTCTCACAATGAGTGGTGGTAGTTGGTAACTCACGTGGGACTGTGAGCAGCAATGATAAAGCCTGGCTGAATGATGAGAATTGGAGAACAAGCTGATGTTCAATCACTGTGGTATTTATTGCAGCAAGCTACATCTTAAAAATTACTGGTTATCTTGGAAATGGCTGTGGACTAGTCAGGTTGTACAACTGTCAGTTTGACTAAGGTATGGGCATCAAAAATATCTTCAAAAAGAAATGAGCTGGCTATCATGTTGAAAATGGTTGTTTTGTCTCTTTGAATTCTGGCCCAAGAAATAAGCTTTCATACTGATTTCAGCTTTGAATGCACAATTTATGGCTGTCAGGGTTACCCTAATTACCTGACTTGTTCATGTGTTTCAGTGAATAGACTGCCATTTCACAGGAATTGAAAACTGTGTCTTTGAACCTTTACAATAAAACTGGGACAATGAAAAAGAAAGTACGACTTAACAGAGCAGAAATTGCTGCTCACTTCCCACCTTGGAATTCTTCCACACTGAAAATTAATTGAAAATGTATTCCAACTGCACTGATGACATTAGAGAACAATTACCTAAATTCAGTTAGGAAGTCAAATTAATTCGGTTTTGACTGTATAACTAATGGGATTTTGATTTTGTACCATTCAGAATAGATATCATCAAAGTTGACTCTCCAAGAAAGGAAGAAATGACTGAATTATGATGTGACAGTATGTTCATACTTCATCTCAGGAATGTCCCCCGAGTCTTTTGGCTCAGAAAAAAAGCAGAAAGAAAGTTGCTGATATTAGATTCATATCATCTTGATGTCTTACATATATCATTTGATTTATTTTTTTTTTCTTTCTCATATGTCATTTGGCTACCTAAGATCATGGAAGTCTTCAAATTAGTGTCATCAGCTTTCTTTTTCAAAATAAAGCCTACCATCTTGACTGCTTGCCTAAGAAGGAAGGAATCTGACTTTTGAGACATTTGAACTCCTACCTTTCGTTTTTCAGGAGTATGTGAAATTATACCAGGATGTCAGCACTCATGTAGCCAAAAGAAGAATCAGCCCAAGGAAATATAACTATAATCTAATCGTGAAAGCACTTCTGTCCCTTCAGAGCAGTTCTTAGTCTGAAACCAGACACTCTTTAGCTCTGCTTGATAGCTCAGTAGCTGCAGTGGACCATAGATCTACCTTCCATTCATTCCAAAACTTACATTCATTCCAAAATATAAAGTCTATTTCTGATGGAACTGTTATTATTACGATGGAAGCCTTATTACTCTGATTGAAACTCTCCAAATTTGAAATATATAGATTTGACAGGTATACTGTTTGATGGACGAGGAATTGTTGTGAGATCCAAGGTCAAATTGTGCCTGACAAACTTAGTGGCCTTTTATGATGGAGTTACAGCATCAGTGGATAAAGGAATAGCAACTGAGACCATCTACCTGGACTCGTGCAAACTGTTTGATACTGTTCTACATGGCATTCTGGTTGCCAAATTGGAGAAAAATGGATTTGATGGATGGACCACTCACTGGATAAGGAATTGGCTGGATGGTTGCACTCGGAGAGTTGTGGGCAAATGCTCAGTGTTCAAGTGGAGACCAGTGAGAGTGGTGTTTCTCAGGGATTGGTGCTGGTGCTGTTACTATTTAATATCAAATGTCCAAATACTGTCCACAGCAAAATGGACAGTGACTGCACCCTCAGCAAGTTTGCAGATGAAACCAAGCTGAGTGGTGAAGTCGACATAACAGTGGGAAGGAATGCCATCCAGAAGGTCCTGGACAGGCTTGAGAGGCGGGCACATGTCAACCTCCTGAAGTTCAATAAGGCTGAGTGCAAGTCATGCTGGGGCAATCCCAAGCACAAATACAGGCTGGGTGCAGAATGGCATGAGAGCAGCCCTGAGGAGAAGGATTTGGAGGTGTCAGTTATGAAAGACTCAACATGAGCCAACAGTGTGTGCTTGCAGCCCAGAAAGACAAACTGGGTTTCATCAAGAGAAGTGTGACCAGCAGGTTGATGGAGATGATTCTGCCCTTCTACTCTGCTCTCATAAGACCCCACTTGGAGTACCGCATCCAGTTCTGGGTCCCCCAACACAAGAAGGACACTGAGCTGTTGGAACAGGTCCAGATGGGGCCATGAAGATCATCAGAGGGCTGGAGCACCTTCCTTACAACAACAGGCAGAGAGCATTGGGGCTTTTCAGCCTCGAGAAAGAAAGTCTACAGGGGGACCTTATAGCGGCCTTCTAGTACATGGGCCTACAGGAAAGCTGGGGAGGGATTTTTTAGAAGGAATTGTAGTGACAGGATGAGGGGAATTGGCTTTAAACTGGAAGAGGGTAGATTTAGACTAGATATTAGGAAGAAATTCTTTAGTGTGAAGGTAGTGTGACACAGATTGCCCAGAGAGGTTGTGGATGCCCTCTTCCTGGAGGCATTCAAGGCCAGACTAGATGGGCCTTTGAGCAACCTGGTCTAGTGGGAGGAGTCCCTTCCTACATAATCTTAAATGTCCCTTCCAAACCAAACTATTCCATGATTTTATGATTCTATGATTTTATGATTGCATTCAGAAATTGGTGGTCAATGGCTCAATATCTAAATGGAGAACAGTAACAAGTGATGTCCCTCAAGGGTCTGTACTGGGCTGCTGCTGTTTAACACCTTCATCAGTGACACTGACAGTTAAACTGAGTGCACCTTCAGCAAGTCTGTGAATAACACCAAGCTTTGTGCTGCAGTCGACACATCCAAGGGAGAGGACAGCATTCAGAGACTCAGACAGGCTCCAGAAGTAGGCCTAGGTGAGCCTCCTGAGATTCAAGAAACCCAAGTACAAGGTCCTGCATCTGTGTCGTGGCAGCCCCCACTGTCGCTACAAGCTGGGGGATGTAAGGATAGAGCACAGCCCTGCCAAAAAGGACCTGGGGATACTAGTGAGTGGCAAGCTGGACATGAACCAGCAATGTGCTCTCACAGCCTAGAAAGCCAACTGTATCCTAGGCTGCATCACTACTAAGTGCCTACTGTTTTGCTTAAGCATTCTCAGTGTTCTGAAAATGAAGACAAAATAATTAAAGCACAAAAAGACCTTCCTGTTATGACTTAATGGAAAACAGAGCAAGGCTGATGTAATTGTATGAATGGCTCCAGGATTAACTGACCATGAGCTCAGGGATGGCTGAATTGATTTCTTAACATGAAGATCCCCTCAACTTTCTGCCTAGGATATGTACCAAAAAAAAGTGTTTCTTTTCCATCAACCATAAGCAGGGAGAATCTGAATTCCCATATTTGAGTGAATGGCATCACATTTCAGTTTGGACCCAATTATAAACTTCAAAGACCCTTCAAAGACCCTGAAATCTGTGTTAAGACAAAATTCCTATTTGAAGTCAGTTCCTATAGGGAATTGGAGGATATTTATATTCCAAAAACTACACTTAAATTATAAAAGGAGTGGCCTATTTTATGCTTGAACACAGCTCATTAGAGAAATCTCTTAATGAGTATTTTTCAGTCATACAACAGAGAAAATCAAAGCACGTAGGGTATCTTGTAAGATTTGTATGCATTGCTAGATACTCTAGTGGACACGTGCACTGCAAATTGTGTGCCATTAATAGTTCTGTGCTCATTCATCAGTGTAAGATTTAATAATAATTTCAGTAGTACATTTCTGTAGTATTAAGAAAAAGAAAAAAAATGCATGAAAGTAGACAGGATCTCTGCTGCTCTAAAACATCTCTGAGACAATTACACAATTAATGGTAGCATGATTTTTACATATACTAATAAATTTTCTGTATAAATCTCTCTAAATAATATTGTTTATTTCTTTGATTTATTGAGCTTCATTATGTGAACTGCTACACAATCTGACTTCTCTTCCTCTGCTATCCTGAAATTCATATTTTATTCATCACAACTCCAGCTTCAACTTAGAAGGACAGAGGGTGATAACAGTCTGATGATCATTTTGGGGGGAGCTGAGATCTAAAGGTTTGAATATTCGCAAGACGAGGCAAACACAGAACATTTATGGATGAGTGCCTGACCAATGGGCTGTTTTATACAGGGCAGCCTCAGGCATCTCCAATGATAAAACTGCATTTTTATGATTACTGCACTGAGGTGCACTCAGTGTGGAGAGGACCCTGAAGGACAGTTATGTGAGATACAACTTAGGCAAAACATGACATCGGATAAAAGAAAGACTAAATCCACTTTTTAAAGTACTTTGAGATTCAGATTATTGAGGACAACCACATGAACCCCAACTTTCAGAAGAAGTTGAACACCTGGAGGCCTCAAGTTGAATGCTCAGTCAGTGATCATGTTTAGAGATCTAGAAATTGAGACAGAAACTCTCCAGACCATGTTCATGCTTAGTAAGCGGCGTGTCCTTAGAGGTAGCAAAGTATGAGACCTCATTCTTTGTACTGACCATGACTGGTCAGGTAGATATAGCAACATTTCATGAAGAAATGGCAAGAGAACAAAAATGCATACCAGCGCATGACTCATTACTGCTTATTGAGTTTCTTCCTTAGCTCCCAAAAGAGTAGTGTTTCTGTGGATTTAGTAAAGATAAATACAGTCTTCTGCAGGAAACAAGAGCTAGATAACTGTTAAGCAACTTATTCTATGCAAGAGAGAGCCTACGAGATGTAGCTGTATCTGCATGACTAGAAGAGTACGACAAAATCATGTCCTCTCATGCATCCTGCTGCTACAGGAAGGCAAGATCCTGTTAACCATGCAGCAGGTACACAGCAGGTACACAACAGTAAAAACATCAGAAACAGATGGTATCTTCCTTAGTGATTTCAAACTGTTTAACCAATGGCTTCTTCTTTATTAACATTTCTCTTGTGCCACAAGAGAGGGGGAGCCATGCATGAGGCTGATGGCTTGTTGCATGCTGCAGAACAGAAGAGGTTGCTTCAGGCACATGTGCTAGCAGCTGTACTTTCCCACTGTTTGACTGGGAATGGGAACTGTGTCAGCAAGGATGAGAGGGGTGTGGACGAACCCTGTTTCCTAATCTTTACTCTTCACCACGTCCAATCAGAATAACAGTAGAAAAGACAGCTATATTAAAATGCAGAACAAGACTATTTCTCTTCTTTCCAAAAACTCATTACTAAAAATCTATTAAAAATAATGTAGCATGCTACACTCTAGGGAAAAAATAATATTCACAAAATTATTTTGCCTTCTTTTCTGCTTTTTGTCTTTACAGCAAACAAACTCTCTCTGAAAGATCTCTGTTGGAGCTCAGTGGAGAAGTAGTAACAGCATCCCATCCAGTGGCAGACCTCTCTTCCTCACTGGCTCCTTGAAAGATCTGAATTACTACACTACCTTAACCAAACCATCCTACTCGCATTAAAATTTGTTTTGAGAGCTCAGGAGACTCCTAGCTCTGCATGCATATCCTTTCTCTCCTCTTCCACTATCTGATATGACTTCTAAGAGCCACAGGTTCTCCCAGTCTTGTCTTCCCACTTTCTCCAAGGCCACAAAAAGCTGAACTCCTGCCTAGTGGCCACCCACATGCATTATCTCTTTCCCTCCTTAGGACATGCTTTTCTAAATGTCTACTAGGAGTAGCCTGTTACGTCAGCTATGCTGGCTACACAGTTTTTAATCATAAAATGACATCTAAACCACTTTGAGTTGGTTATACCGTCTGCTTACTCAGTATACCCAGTGTCTGAGTTAGCAAATTTAGGACCTGTCTGGGGTGCTTCATTACTCAGCTACTGAGGTTGTAAGGGCAGGGAGATCATAAAGGATAAATCCACATCAGGCAAAGTAACATCATGTAGCTTATCAAAACAGGCTGCAAATGAACTGGCTCAAAAACTACAGGGTTATAGCCATGTCAAAATGATGCATCATCCAAACTTGCCCCAGTTGAAAGCTATTAATTTGTGCTTCTGGAAGCCACACTACTATCTGCAAGACAGTGCACTGTGCTATCTAAACATATTCATTTGTTCAGCTGTAGCATGGGGTTCTCTGCACAGTACCGTATAAATTGTGCAAGTACACAGAGCGATCTCCTTTCAAGAGTCAGTTCTGGGAACCTAAGTTTTCCTGTTCAGAAGGTGGGAGGCTGTGGCTAGGTGACCCCTGCTATGGAAATAGGATATTTGGAAAAATTGGCCCTGGAGTGGCTCCCACATGGCAGTAACCATTGCTTTACCTCTCCCTTCACAACAGACCCAGCAGCAGCAAGTCCATATTGCCCTAAACACAGAAGTCAAAATCTTGTCCATTTTGCCTTCCAGTGTGCTGCTCCAAACAACTGCCCATTGCTTCAAGGTGGATCTGCTCCTTTCTCAAAGGTCTGTTGCATCCTCCATTTTTTTCACTGAGTCCCTGAAGGTGGTCACTGACCCAATGGAGAAAGAAAATCAGGCTTAAAATGCCAAATGTGAATATTTTATGTTCACAAAGAAGGCAGCATCTGGCATGATCCCACTGCAGGAGATGATGCAGTTCTTCTCTGCTTTAGGATCTGGACAGTTTTAAGTACTATGACGTAAGCCATAGATTGTAGGCTCCATAGGGAAGAGACTATTTTTGGCTTTTCATATTTTGTACAGTGTCAAGAATACCAAAGGCTTCTGTAAATAAAAATGATAAACAGCAGTCTCCTGGAGTTTCATTGTGTCTGCCACATTCTGTGCTTTAATGTGATTTGACATGATTACTTGTTGTCAGTGGTCTTATTTTCTTGCAGAATGAAACAGATATTTCTATAAAATGGAAGATAATATACATCTAATGCTACTTCCACTCTGCCTGCAAGAAGCAAACTGAATTTGCCATTAAAAATCATCTTGAAGGGTACCATTGAGATGCACACAATTTAAAATAACCACGAGGTTGTGTTCATTTTGTTTCTTCACCTCACACTATTTACTAATCCCATTTCTTGTGACACATCTGAAAAGCAGGTTGTATTTGCAAGGACAGAGATTCTGCATCCTTCTGCACAGCTGGCAATATTTCCATCTCACAGAACTAGAATCACAGCTTCCAGCTTGGCAGGCTCTCACCACTTCTGCTTTTACAGAGCAACAAAAGAGAACTGAAAAGAGTCTTCCACTTGGGAACTCACAGGCAGACTTAGTGGGAAGCAGGAAAGGCTTAGTGCCCTCCTTACCTCTCCCTTGTCTCTCTGTTTCTTCTGTGTCAGCCAAGTTGTGGGTACAACAGTGACTCTGAATGCCCTGGCTTCAAAACTGAGCCAGCATGACTTACTTTGGTCAGGGAAAGAAGCAAAAATCAGTTTTCCAGGCTTTTTAGTGTTCTTCTTACTGGAAATATTGAAATAATGAAGAGGGAGGCTGGTACTTTCTTGCAAACTGGATTTTTAAAAGTATTTTTATATTTTTTAATCTCTCTGTTAAGATCAATATTGGCCTGAAGTTTTCTTGTTAAGTCTAACAGGCTGTGCTCTGCAGAAGGGAGACCTTATCTTTTGCTGTCATTCTTGCAAGCTTTACGTAAAACTGTATTTAAGAATTAATGTTTCTTTTCTTTATTATATCACTGTTCTCATTCATCTAAACAGATATGCCTATGCATATACATACATAAATTACATATATAAATCACAAATATATATATAGACCCATAGACACATGCATATGCATGTAGAGCTGCTTAAGAGTTTCTGAATTCAACACAATTTGTATGTATTGATAGAGATAGCCAAGACTGTACAGATTATGTGGCCTAAGACCAGGTAACCTGAAAATAATTTCCTCTTTCCTCGTAGAGATATCATATTATTTTACTACTTTTCTTCCATGGGTTCAAACACGTGACAAAATTCCAAAATTTTGGTTTATGATCAACTTTGAAATTTGACTTCATTTGAGTTTGGAGTCAAAACAAAGCAATCAGTTTTTTTGTTCAGTTTAACAGATGGCCTTTCCTTCACACACCTATATTTTCAGAAGGTTTTTTTTTTTTCTGATAAAAAAAAAGCCAAGCACCTTCTTCTATTCTGGAAGCTAAATTTTAAACCATATAGTTTGTGTTTATGTTTGTGTTTTTCCTGCATTAATTCACAACACAGGCAGGAATGAAAAATAGAGTGTGCACAGGATTCAGGACTGATTCATGTCAATAGCAATAACATTTCAATATTCTGTATTTTGAAAGACATTAGCAGTAGTGCCTAATTATGGCAGATTAATGACAAAACCTTGCAATGTCTCCTGTTATTAAAGAGTTTAATGCTTTCAGCACTTCATTTTGTTTTCTGTTGAATGCGTCATTTCATCAGTGCATAAATGGGGAACGCTCATGCGGAAAATAATAAGGGCTCTGATTCACATTCTCTGATGGATTTAACTGCAGTGGCAGAGAGGTTACTGCCTCCAGCTGTCCATCCTTTTCCTGTGGGGAATGATGCAGATCTCATGCAGAGCCCACGCAGTGTGCCACGTGCCGGCTCCTTACACTCCCAGCTCATACTGAGTGCACTGCAGTAAACTGCCATCACCTGGGTGATCCCCAGTGTACAAATAGGGGCTAACCTGAGAGGAGGCTGTGGCCCAAAGCTCTCAAGTAGGATTTTCACACAGTACCATTTGACAACTGGCTGCACTTAATATTTATTAATACATTCTGGGTATCTGTACCAAGCACTTAGAGCTGTGGCTGTATCAGCCTCTTGATTGACCTGAGATCATCACATTCTTCAGAGTGCTTTACCAAAGAGATACAGAAATGTTAAACAATTTAACTGATGCTGCATTCTAGGCATTGACTGCACTGGAGCAATTCTTTCAAAGTGCTGAATCCAGAGGATTCTGTCTCCAAGACAGGATGGTTTCCCTGTTGTCAGCATGGGACAGTGGAGACCTTAGGAAGTGGAATTGTAGAGAAGAATGTTTCTATGTCACAGATCCAACAAAGTCAGTAGAGGTTGGCTTTTTCTCTTGAGAAGGAGCTAAGCTTCGGAGAAATAGTAGCCCCAGCTCTGGAAAGCTGCTGCTTGCCCAAACGTTTCACATCCAAGGCCACATGAGGCCTACTGTGGTTTCTTTTATAGCTCATTAAAAGGTCAAGAAGAGTACATGCTTGTTATATAAAATGAGCTGTTGACAAAGACTGTTCTTTCTGTTAAATTTAAATGTCCCTACTAACCATCCTCATTTGAAGAACAGCTAAATCTGTTAGACAGGACACTGTAACATTTGCATGCGTTCCGTAATAGCAAATTCTTTTCCCCCTTCAGAACAGATAAAAGAAGTCTGCTTCTATCTGCCAGAATAAAGCTGTCGGGCTGATTTCAGAAGACATAAATGTTAAGCTTTGCCTCGCATCTTGCCCAGCACTATTCCAAACCATTTTGGTTGCAGGATTTTTTTGGTGCTTAGCATTGTGTGGCAGAACTTCCCAAGGCACTGGCGTGTAGGGAAAACAAAAACGACCACTTGTCCAGTCCATTACGGTTTCAGAAGTATTTGCTGGGGCATTCTGGGTATGTGGAAAACACATCAAAAGGAAAGTGGCTATGTGCAGTGTAACATCTCTTAGACCACCTGCCAATTTGCACCATCCAAAGCTGGCCTGTGGGTACCACATAAAGCTGAATTCCTATGACTTGCTTTGACTGTCACTAAGCCAAGCAAATAGATTGTCCCCCTTCCTTTTCACTCTGCTGGTATAACTGCACATATAATCACTCCTTGACCCAGTTCAGTCAAAAAGATCCAGGTTAGCTTACACACTTTAAATAGTAGGGTTTTTTTTTTAATTTTTTTTTTTCCCCTAACCTGTTTCATTTTGATTGAACTGGGTTAGGAAACAATTATGAGCACATATCAGAGGAGGAGCATGGAGAACAAGGGGGATAACCTTCAGAAAAGAAAGAGAGAAGCAACTGGGATTGGAAACCTTTTTGATCCAGGTGAGTTGAAACCAGACATGCAGCAACAACTGAATACTGGCACAGAAGCAAATTCTTATGGGATTGGGTCTTCAGCTGGTGTGAAACGTTCTAGTTCCTTTGAAGTTGAGAGCGATAAGTTCATTTACAGAAGTGGAGATAGTGTCTCCTGTGTATTTCTGCAGGGCTGCAAAGTGTTTTACAACCATTCAGACTGGCTCTCAGTAGTGAATTGCATCAGCTATTGGAAATATCTGCAAACAGAAAAGATTCATCGCAGAAAGAGATCCCACCGGTGGGTCCCTGTAGGCTCACATTTTTCACTCATCGACGAATTCTACTGACAAGGTTTCTTCATTGAAAGCAGATAAGCTCAGCTTTCCAGGCTGCACTATTCTTCATTAACTAAGGAAGACAAAAAAGAAATACAATAAAGGAAGACCAAACAAAACCCAGGAATGCTTTTGAACGCCAAGGAATTCAATCCTCCATGTTTGCTTCTTCCTTATCTCTTTTTCCACAAAGTCCCCAGTATAAGTCAGTTAAAGCCATGTGTTAATGGCTACAGATATTGACTGCATATCTGTCCGCTGTTGAACATGCGCTGGCCAAAAAAAAAAAATCAACAGAAAAATGAAAGAAATAGCATATGACAGCTTATATTTATACATGAATGATTTAGCTAGCACAGTTTGACAATTCTTGCCTCTCTCACCAATGAAAAAAAGATATCTAGGCTCTGGACGTTTGTCCACTAAAGCAAATAGAGCCTCACTTTGTTGAATGCTCTAAGCCAGGCACGTCCCAACACTGGCCCACAGGCTGCATGCTGCCCCCTGCCCCACATCATCGTGGTGGTGGCTCAGTCCCACTGAGTGGCCCAGACCAGCCCCAGGTGCAGAATCTAATTTATGCTTATGTTGTTTGATAGATATAACAATCAAGGATATAAATAATCAAGGAATTGATCATAGTGGAGAAGGATGGGCTAAGTTAATACAAAAACGAACAGAGTAAAGCTTTTTCAAATTCCCAGTGTTTCACATGACTGAAGTCATCTCAGTTGCTCTCTTATGCTAATATCCTTGATGCAATTAGCTTTTGGTGAGCATGGAAGGACTACTGAGCTAGGAGCTTTGCTGGAGTGTGAAAGGTCTGAATGAAAGGAGTGAGAGGTAGAGAGAAGAGAATAAGTTTTTAGCTTTCTCGTAGAAGAGCAAGTGTAGAGGGAGAGAGGGGCAACATGAACTGCACTAATGTATTTGGAGATAAAAAGCACTGATGTTAGAAAAATTGGTGAATAGTTTGTGAGGGAGCTGTGAGAGATACTGCTGTACAGAAGTGTTATGGAAAATGCGGGACTCCTAGCAAGAATTTGTGCAATGAAGCTACTGGGGACTGGAGGTAAGAGACTGATGAATGGTATATCTCTGCTGGGGAAGGCTGTCCTTTTGCAACTTCAGGAGAGGGAGGAAGGGAACATCCACCTAGCCAGTCAGATCAGCTGAATCAACCCTGGCAATCAGTGGAGTGACAGATGTTGCAGATTGCCCCCACATCCATGCTGACTGTGTAAAAAGAACAAAAGAATTGTGTTTTGTCATGAGACTCATTTGGGAAGCAACAATCAAAGCTACATTTCATACAGACATGAATGGAGATATTTTTTTTTTTTCTGTGGGGCACATAGAAAAGAGTAACGTTGAACTTTCAAAAGAGATTCTATATAATGGAAGGGACAGGATAAAAGACATGCAGGTAGGACAATGGAGACTTGTCAGAGCTAGAGGCAGCATCCACACCCTCCTTATTTTTTCACATTAAGAAACTGTCAGGTCCAGCCCAGCCTGCTCTCTATCATTAACTGATCTCATTAATACATATTGCTGATGGTATGAGTTTTTATTTTGTCAACAAATCTCAGAGAAGAGGTGGTCAGGGATCTCAGAATTACTCAGTGCACATTCATCATGCTACAAGGAAACACTGCTGTAAGTAGTTACAGAGACAACTGGATCAGGCATGCTGCACTGAGGGATAATCCCAAGTTTCTCTCCTTGGCTTTTTGCAAAGGTCACCACAACCTCATGTTTGCAGTGCTGACACAAGAATTTAGACGTGCATGGCCCCAGGCTTCTCCTCTAAATACAGTCTAAGTATAATTAGGTGTGCTCAGCTTATAATTACATCTCTGATACCAACTTTCTTTTATTGATTGCCTTAGTGAGTCACTTAATTTCTCAGTCTTTCTGTCTTTCATGTTTAGAAACAGATATGATAAATATAAGTGGCTATTCAGAAAACTCTTTGAGGATGAAAATATTAGGTATAGGCTAAATAATAGTTCCCTGGGTGCGATGTAACAGACAAGTGTGACTGCTGACTATTCATATTCATTTGTACAGCGTTATAATTTAACTGCTCACGCACTATAGATAAGGTTGTATATAAGATGATACATATAGATACAGATATATAACGGTAGTCAGAGAACATAGGATCATTATTTTAGATAGATTATCCTGAGTTGGAAGGGACCACAAGGATCATCGAGTCCAACTCCTGGCTACGCATAGGACTGCCCCAAAATCAGATCCTATGTCTGAGAGCACTGTCCAGACTCTTCTGGAACTCTGACAAGCATCTTGCCATGCCACTGCCCTGGGCAGCCCGTTCCAGTGCCCAACCACTCTCTGGCGCAGACCCTGTTCCTAACCCCCAGCTGCCCTCCCCTGGCACAGCTCCATGCCGTTCCCTCGGGCCGGGTCGCTGTCACACAGAGCAGAGCTCAGCGCTGCCCTCCGCTCCCTGTGAGGAGCTGCAGCCACCATCAGGGCTCCCCTCAGCTCCTCTGCTCTGTGCTGAGCAAACCAAGGGGCCTCAGCTGCTCCTTCAACACTTCACCATCTTTGTAGCCCTCCTTTGGACACCTTCTAGTAGTTTTATGTCCTTTCTGTACTGCGCTGCAAAAATGTGGAATACTCACCTTGCAACTTTGCCACAGTTAAACTGCCATCTTTAAATGAATACTTGAAATATTTCTTACAGAGGCACAGAAGTTTTTCTTCTCTCCTGTGTAGTTATAAGGCAGAAACAGGATTTTTGTCTTCAAAATCTCAATCCATTAAGGAAAGCCCAATTACTTCTTTAAGACAGTACTTTGTGTTGGTGGTGGCAGTGAGCAGATACATGGGGAAGAGCAGACAAAGGGCAGGCATTTGCAGGACTCATCCTCCCACCCCTCAGCCTCTGACCACTTTCAGTTCTGGGACCACCAAGAGTAGATTTCGTTGCCTGACTTAGAAGGCTTGTCGCTCTCCTCGGGCCCTGTTAGCACACCATTGCTTTTGCTGAGTTATCATTGTCCCAGTGACAATCCAGCCACAACTGTATTGGTTTTCCCTATCAACATTACCAAAACAGAGAGCTTCCAAAAGAGAAAAAAAAAAAACAAAAAAAAAAAACTACATAGAGAGGAATTCACCAATAAATATGTTTCTCTACATATATTTTAATATTTTTTTCTATTAGAAGAGTTGAAAGGAGTGACAGCATGCAACAGATATCTCTGTGGTTTTGTTTGAAAAATTCTTCTCATAAAATCATTTCTTTCCTTCTTTCCTGCCTGCCTTCCCTTTTTATAAAGAGAAATTTATATTGTAGGGAATAATTTTATTCACCTTGGCACTCATCAAAAATCTCATATTTTATAAGATTCTAACTTCAGTAAAACAATTGAATTTGACAAATAATGCTTGTACTGGGATCCTAAACTGAATGAAAGAATAATATAAAGCACTACAAAAGAACACAATCATAAATTCATATAATTTCATAACCTATTAGAAAGAAATAGGCCTGGATTTTTCAGTTATTTGCTGTACCACTCTCACACACCAGTTTCAGTAAGAGACAGCAACTCATGTGCTCTTTTGTCTGAGTAAAAACAAACAAGTACTCTGATAAAGGCTTCCAAACCAGTTCCTATATGCTTTTCTTTCACTAATTCATTGAGTTATTAGTGCAATACTAATTAAATCCATTTATATCCTGTGCTGTCCAAACAGTTGCCTGAGCCTTTCACATGCTATTCTGCTACGTATCTATGAGATTAAATGCATATTAATCAGTGATACTTGCCACCTGCAAAGCACGCAGCAGGGAGCTTCCAGCTTGTAACCAGCCACAGAGTACAGCCAAGCCACAAGTGCTGTGAGACTTTCACCTCCCCTATCTTACTGAAAATAAAGCTTAGAGAATGTGAAGAGAAAAGGATGCCCAGAGACTATGGATACCTAGAAATTATTATTCAATGTATCTTCTCATATTTTATGTCTTTATAAACAATGTAAAAAAACTCCAGCAGAACATGATTATATTTTTTGACAGGGATAAATTATCTGATTTGACTTATTGGAAGCACGGAATATTTTTACTGTGGCATGTATTGAAAAACATGCATTTTAATTCTTTCTTACCCAGTTCTGCTGTTCTGCAGACAGATGGGAATTTGCATCACCTAGGTCCTGAATCCACACTTTTACAACAGTTGTGTAGAGTCCTTGCTAGTTGAATCCAGTATGCTTAATTTAAGTGATTTCCTCTGCTTCCGTCAGGAATTTGGACAACTTCAAGGAAAGATTCAGGTTGCTGATGCTAGCTATCTAGGTTGCAGTCTACTCCTTGTTTTTTGGGGGGCAGGTAATGTGAATGGAGCTACATTACAGCAATTATCTTTAGCCCAACGGTTAATGAAAGTGCTCATAAAGCAGAATAACGTAAGTGAGGTGTCTGTGCTCCTCCAATCAGAGGATGCCTGAGTTCCAGAACACATGAACTCAGGGTATTCCATGGCCTGGAAATTAGAGCATCCTCCATCTCTTTGAGAAAGCTGAGCCCTCTGCTGCTGGGAGCAAAGACAGATGAAAGCAGTCAACCAAAAGGCTGACTCTGACCTTATAACACACACCTATGAGATAAGACCTCACTCTAAACCTTCAGATCATTTCTGTCTAGCAGCAGTCCTCTGTAAAATCAGTTTTTTCTTGGGAAACCCAGAATCTCAGAGGCAGGAGAAAGCAAACTGTTTTCCCCACCAGGTGAATTGCTTTGTATCACCCACAGCCTCATGATCCTGGCTGTGCTTCTCAGATGAGCAAGCAGTTCCTCACCACACCTACCAGCCAATGCCCAGCCAGTCCCCAAACAGTGGCTGCATGCCCGGTCAGCTCCCCATTGCTTTTCAAGTTTTTTTTTTGCCCTTTGGCCAGTTTAGGTCAGCTGCCCTGGTTCTGTCCCACCCAGCTCTTTGTGTCCCCGCAGACCCCTCACTAGCAGAACAGTACGAGAAGCTGAAATGTCCCTGTATCTGTGTAGCTCTGCTCAGCAGCACCTAAAACATCTCTTTAGTCTGTGTGTGTACATGAGAAAACACACACCAGTTCAGCTCTGATTGTCCCAATGTAGGTTAAAGCCATGTTTTAATGTTGGCCAAAGGACCTGTTCACTGTTAGCAATCTCACTCTGATTAGCCTCTCTGCTTCTGAACTCAGCTATTATTTAGGTGAGCTTAGCAAACAGATACCCTAAGCCGATTTTAGTGACTATTCTGTGAGCAGATACTTGGCCAACACTAAATGAAACTGAGAAACAATTCAGCAACAACTGAAATTAAAACTGCAGCTAAAGAATATTTTGAACGTGTTTTTCCATTACTTCTGTGTCTTTCTTTGTGATATTTTCAGTTGTCTTAATAAGTTCAGAGGCTTTTCATGCATATGGTGCTTGAAAGTCAACTGCTGTGAAGTCAATGCTTATAAAAAATGTTGTTAAATTTGATGAAGCAGGTTCAAGTGTCTTTCTTTGAATTTTCTGGGGAACTCTTTGGCATAGATGTTCAACACAGTATAGTTGTTCCTGTGATATAAAAACTCTTCTGTTAGAGAATGCAATTGTAGTTTTGGCTTAATAGGATTGTTTGAAGATAATTCATTGTCTTTTCCTGAAAAGACTGTCCCTCTCTACATAAAATATTTAACTGTTGTCAAGTTTTCATCTGAAGAGTATCATTCCTAATGTATTCAGGCTAAAATCTACAGAGGAAGCTTTGTGTATCTGCCCACCTGTTGGCAGTTGAAGGTAATTCTCATTCTTACTATGTTTTTAAGATATTATTTCAGATGTGCTTCTTGAATTGCAGTCTTGTTACTCTGCCTGGTAAGGGACCTATTATATGAACACAGCCATTAAAGCTTTTCCCTGCAGTTTTTCATTCTGCTATTGTAGCACCAGTGGTGATTTCCTTCACCAATTCAGAATTTACATTTTGAGCCTGAAAATTTTTAGAGTTTTAATGAATGTGCCTTGAAGTCCCATGACTGAAACTTTTCTTTAAATTTAAAATGGTAGTTGTACCCAATTCTCCTCCTGCCCAAGGTGTCCCTTCAAGCAAGTCTTTTGGCTGCTTCCAGGCTTTGTTTCATTTGAGTCAGAGACTTTCTGGATTTCAACAGTCCTTGCTAGGAGGTTTTTCCCATGCCTTCTGAGAGCTGGCTGGGTGCTCACCACACCACATAAGCTCTATGGTTTTTCTTCTGCCACGTGCTGCTGTCTTGAGCATTCAGTGTTCATATATGTAAAAGTTATGACCTGCAGTAATGTTTATTGCTCATAATTTATTTTCCAGCTTGTTCTTTTGCTCTCTCTTTAGAGCACTGATATGAAGGAAAGGCAGTAAAGAGGAGGCAATAGGGAATGAATAGTTTTTATCTTCTTTCAACAGTAGGAAGGTATGTGAATGATTATGTTCATTAGAAGTGAAATATCTAAATAAAAGTTATCACCCACAAGTTTTAGGAGGACATGAGGAATTGAGATAAAACCAGAAGAAAAATGAATTGAGGTGAAACTCATGGTTTTCAGGGGATTTAGACTCTTCATCCTTAATCAGTTTAGGTTATCCATTTGTATAGTAGTGGAGTCTCACAGTCAGCAATAGTTTGTAATCTTGAAATATAGTTTTCTCACCTTTGATCACATTTATTTGAAATTATGTCATTTTAGTTCTTTAGATGCAGAAGGGACTTCATTCTAATCTATGGGATAGGATGGCAGCAGGACTTACAAGCAAAAGCCTGTCAGTAGAAGAGTATTGGGCAGCTCTCCGATTCCTGGGCCCAGAATAATCAGAGTTAAAGAATGCAAAAGTAACACCAAATAATTTCTTCCATTAGGATGACCGATCTTTTTTTTTGTAACAACAGCACTGGCAGGAAGCATCAAGTGAAAACAAAGGACAATCATAAATAATAAAGAAGAGAGAGCTGTCAGAGAAGATTTGCAGTGGCTGAATGTTTCCTAAGACTGCAAATATGGGATCATAAGGCATCCAGAACACTCCATGAAGAGAACTGAAAGCTATAGAAGTGATAAACCAAGAGTGAACTTCACTCTTGAGAATTGTCGTTATGGGGAGGCCATGGTGGCTAAAAAAGGAAATACTTTCAACTCATTTGTGATTAGGATTGAAAGCTGAAAACAAATTTCCAGTTTTGGAGAAATATAGACAGAAGGCTATGAATTAGTGAGGTGTTGTTTTTGCTGTCATGGTGAATTCACATGAAGATAGTAGTTAGAAATTCTGCTTTTAACTCCTCCTCCTTCAAAGGCCTAAGCAACATTGGAAACAAATATACTTAAGAGTATGTATTGAAATTTGTCCTGTGTTGTTTTCCTGTCAGGGAATTGACCTGGAGTAAAATTAAGCAGGTTTCTGTATAGAGCATTTTCTTGGGGAGGGGCATATGAAGGGGTTTGCTTCCATTTGATAGTAAGGATTGTTTGTTTTAGTTCTGGTTTAGTTGTCATTATATGAAACTTGATGCAAGCCAGTAGTGTGCACTTGCAGCCTCAAAGGCCAGCTGTATCCTGGGCTGTATCAAAAGAGGACTGGCCAGCATAGCATGGGAGGAGATTGTTCCCCTCTGTTCTGCCCTCGTGAGGCTCATCCTTCACGTCTGAAAAATGCTGTTGGAATGGGTCCAGAGGAGGATTAGGGGGCTGGAGCACCTCTACTGTGGAAAAAGGCTGAGGGAGCTGGGTTTGTTCAGCCTGGAGAAGGTTCCAGGGAGACCTCACTGTGGTTTTCCAGTACTTACAGGGAGCTTATTGAGCTTATAAACAGGAGGGAGATCAACTTTTTAGACAAGTAGTCAGTGAATAGGGCAAGGAGTATTTTTACACTGAAAGAGGGGATATTTGAATTAGATATTATTATTAGATATAATAGATACTATTACTAGAGGAAATTTTTTACTCAGAGGGAGGTGAGACACTGCCACAGGCTGCCCGGAGAAGCTGTGGATGCCCCATCCCTGGAGGCACTCAAGACCAGGTTGGATGGGGCCCTTGGGCATCCTGAGCTGTGGGTGGCAGCCCTGCCCATGGCAGGAATTGGAACTAGCTGATCTTTAAGATCCCTTCTTAACCAACTCATTTTGTGATCCTATGATTTCATGAATGTTAGTTCCGTGATACTGTGTACTCACTCTACAGCCACACAAGGTGAGGGGTGCTGAAGGCAGTTAATGATGTTTGATAGCATGGCTGACCTGCACTGTACTGAAGTGCTCTTGAACCTTCTTGAAGCTTCATGGTGCAATTTTGGATCTAAATGCCTTATTTCTGGGAAGGAAACGATTCCTTTTCTTAACTTTGCTGTATTGGTTGGCATTAGAAAACATTACAAAACTGGAAGTTTATTCGTACATTACTATTTGATTAAAAAAAAAAAAAAAGTCAGTAAAAGGGAGTTAACCACATTCCCTTCAGTGCTTGCTAGAACTTGATCCCATATACAAAGAGAAACATGAGACTAGATTGAAACAAAATGATAACCTGAAGGCCTATGCTCGTTACTACAGATGAACAAAATGAACAAACATTGCCAGCAGCAAGGATCCAAAACTGTATTTTTCAGACTGATTTACTTTTAATAATGTAGCTTTATTCGTAATGTTGTAAATTTTATGTTATGTAAATGTAATGTAAATGTTGTTCATGCTAATTTTGCATTGAGCATCCCTTTAACATACCCCTTAAGATTATGATAAGAAAAAAAATTCAGGCTTGGAGCTTTCTTCTGACACCTCAGTGTTTTTAATAAAACAATCGTTGTGATAAGATATTCATGTTTGGCATAAAATCAGTTTGACAAGACCTCGTTCTGTACATTGTCTAATGCACAGTCTAATTGTTTCAGATATAAAAGCAGTTCTGACTGAATTTCATACACAATGAATGGAGGAGTTAGTGACTTAAAATTCAGATTCATCTGATGCCAAGCACGGGGATATCATAGGGAAACCCACAGGACAATTTATGCTTGAAGTTTTACCTCTCTTCAGTATCTGTTAAAGACTGCAGTTGTTATAAAATCTCCACGTTGTCTCTGTCAGCACATTTAAGTGCCTCTTTCATGCCGGCTGTAATACTTTTGTACCTTGCAAATATTCCAGTGGTCACAGCACTCCTGTGAGCACAGGAAACTTGTCTTTCATGCCTTCCATAGGCTCCTGAAGAGACCCACGCATCAAAATCCCAGATAAGTTCCTCAACCATCAAGCTGTGGGCAAGGCTGGTATCTCCCACGCTGAGTGTGGGACACGGCTGAAGAGAGTCCAAGTCCCTTAAGTGTAGTGGGCATGGCAAGAATTTGCTTGGGAAAGGGATCTGGAGACTGAATCACTGTTAGCTTATTAGTGGACCTGTACAGTAACAATGTCAGTTGAAAACAGGAAAATTCGAAGCATTGAACTGTATGTATAGATAAATATAGTATGTAAGTTGAGCAGTGTTTGCATGTTACAATACTTTGTTCTGCTGTTCTTCTTCCCTTACAATTAAGGTGTATAGTGTATAATCTTGAAAGCAAAAGTATTCTACACTTGGGCAAAATCTGAATAGAAACAGTGAAGTTGCCTCAAATAATTTTTCTGTGTAAACAAGCTATAAATGTACCAAGAACAGTCCCTTGACTGATGCAAGCTGACTAATTCCATATGTTCTTATAGCTGTTGTTATTTCTGAGCCAATTGCCTAATGCAAGAAGGGTAATCAAGTCTGAATGCTAAGTACTTATACTATCGAGTTGTTAAGGCAAATATTTTCAGCCACGTACTGTAGCTTTTTTTTAGCATGCAAAAGTGTGTTAGGTGTTACACAGATAAAGGATATAGTCACTGCTCTAAGGGTTGTTATGGTTTGATTCACAGTAGATAAGGCAAAAATCAAAAGAATGGGAAGAGCAAAGGAAAGCAAGCCTAAAACTGAATGTGTTAATGTGTTAACTATTCCTTATCTTCAGGAGTCTTATTTGTTTAGGCTTTGTGTATAGCTATGTTTTTATTTTTTGAAGTAAATATGTAAATAATTGAAATTAAGATAGAAGAAAAAGTATGTTAGGGCAAGAGTGCACATGTCTGCACAGGGGAAAGCATTAGGGAAAAAAAGAAAAAAGGAAATGCAAAGCAAGATGGGAAGCAAGAAAGAAAGATCAATGAGCAAAACAAGGAAAGATTAAAGAACTAATGTTAGGATGTACGTCTGACTGTACAAAATAAGTAGCAGTGAGGGAATGGTGGGAAATGGTCAGTTACAAGAAAGTCTGTTTTGTAAAGTGTTCTCAGCATTGGAGCTCAAAGAGATTGCAGTTATTACTGTTGGTGGCTAAGCTCAGAACAAACTGTATTCTGACAATGCAGCTGATAACAGGTAAATGGAAGGTCTACATAATACCATCATACAACTAAGGCCTGGAAGGGACCAAGTTGTGAAATCCTTTCTCTTGCTGAAGGCCTGTCACTCCAAAATTAGTACATGTAAAAGAAATTGAGAGTTTGCACTGTGAAGCAGGATGGGAGCTGTAGAATATGGAGTTTCATCAGCTAGTCAGAGCAGAATAGAACCAGACTGATAGTTCAGAAGTTTATCCTAATGCTGTGAAATCCATAAAGAATTGGAAGCAACAGGCACCAGTGTCTGGGCATGGCTTCTCAATAATAGCAGAGGACCTGATGGATCTTGCTCCTGGTTCATTCCCCAGTAATTTATTATCATAATGCATAAGAACCTACATTTACCAGCAGTTACTTCTAAATTAGTGATAACAATATTTTTAGCTAAATATTTTCTACTTGACATAACGTTCCTAATAGCTCCCCTTCCTCCTTTCCTGGGCAAACATTCAGCACAATCTAGACCTTGGAAATATGCTCTTATCCTCCCCAGACTAATTACCACAGCTCTTATTAAATATTGAGCACAGCTGCCATATGCTACTTTTGATGATGTGCTCCCCACATGCACAGAAAATAGCCATCTCTTCATTTAGTTGCTGCACTTTTCTTACACAACAAAACTGCTTTTGCAGTGGAGTCAGCCAGTTGGCATGCAAATACCTGTCCTGTCAGAACAGTTCAGCACACGAAGTTCAAATAACCAATTAATCACTGCATCTGCTTGAAACTCCCCTTAGAGGCTTGCATTGTCTGAGCCAATTGCCCTTTAAGTGTTTCTCTTTATCCCGAAGCACTTATGATTTCATTTGATCTGAATCTAATTAGACACAGAAGAATGTGAAAAGCAAGTCATTAAGACAATGGAACACAATTCTCAACACTGAATTTGATAGCAGCACCCACAACCAAATTACTCAGGGAATTTCAAAGAGAATGAAAAACCCCACATGCTGTGTGACAGGGATCATATTTTCAAAGCAAAGCATGCATGCAGGTAAATGGAAATTTCTGATGTCTCGCCTACCTGGTTGTAGAAAGATGTTTGGATGTAAGGATGTTGGACAGATGAATTTCATACTGAAGTCTGAAATAAAAACAGAAGATGTATTGCTGTTTTGGGCTGACTGTCCCGGTTCCTTACTGGGATTTCAAGAAAAGAGCTGGGTGTATGAGCAACAGCTTGGTTTCTGCCATGGGCCACTTTTCTAGTTGCAAAGAACTTCCATTTGTGTCAGCATAGGGTCTGCCCCTGAAAACATTGTAGACTGCATATTTAGAAGAGAGTGTAGTATGCCTACCTGCCATGGCTGCTGTCAGGTTTCTCCTTTATTCTCCTTATATCTTTTATCTTGAAAATAATTGTATGAATATCAAAACAGAGTGTACACGATTCAAAATATTCTTCATATACGAGAACTAAGCAGTACATGCATTTAAACTAGTAGATACCTTGGGTAGACACTCTCCTACCTGCAAGACTCTTTGTACTGATGAGATGCCTACAAAGTGAAAAATACTTTTCTGTAAGCACTGCTTCACCCTTTCATACTGACCATGAAGAATTTAATCCAATTCAGGTTTTTGAAAAAATATTTTTGAACTTATCTGTGGTCTTTTAATTCTGATGACTGCTCTCTTCTAATCATTTACTGAGAAAGCAGAATTTAAAGTGTCTGATTTGATAGAACTTCTGCAGAACTCATCAACTAATGTTCCATGTAACCTTTGAAAATGTTGGAGATTTGAGAGTGTCTAAGCATTCCAATCTGTAAACCATCAGGCTGACAATTGATGGTTTTATTTTCCAGTCCATTAAATTATTCCTGTCATCACTGAGCCAAAACACATCTTAAAAGACAGTCAAATCCAGAGTGACACAACATAAAATTCAAAAAATCAAACATCAAATGTTGATATCTTTGTCTAAAATGACAGTAGTTTTTAATAGTTAAGGTAAGATCTAGTCCAATGCCTTTCCCAAGACCACCAGGCCTTCGGATTGAGAAGCTTCAATTCATTGAGGTTCTTTCAAGCCTCTCAGATGGACACAGCAGCTGTGATGGAAATCATACATTTGTGTATACATGTGAGAAAGGGGGAGAGGAAGTAGAGGGAGGATGGTGACTAGACTAGTGATCTAGTTTTAAGTAAGATTTTTGTATCATTCTTTGGGTTCATATAACACTCCTTTTTTCAGAACTAATGTTCTACCACTAATGCTAGAATAAGCTTCATCATTAACTCCAGAGCAAGCAGCAACAAATTCCAAAACAACCAGAAACAAAGGCACCCATCACTTTATGGGCTACAGCTGAGCTGGAGCCATAAGCACTCTGGTAAAACTGATGGATGTAACTCACTGGAAACATGGAGGAAAGAGAGGCAGTCTGCCTCCTGTGTTTTGAAACAGCTGAAATTTATGAACAGTTTTGAAATGCACATTATAGCACAATGCAGTCGCTGTCAGGAGAACACAGAGTAGCACATGTGTCTTTGCTCTCTCATGTATACAAAACGAGACATTCAAAGGCTACATTCATACTTTCCCTGTCTGATGGGAAGAGTTTGAGCTGGATATACCCATCCTGACCAGAAAGACAAAACCAATGTGTGAGTCAGATCTAGCCTGAACATGAGTTTTCTTGCCTGGAAAGCTAGATGTCTCATTCCAGATGTGCGCCAGAACATGAAGTGGTGTGTGGGCTGCATGTTGGGAAACCTGCACTTGTGTGAGGGATTGGGCCGTGAACTAGGATGACAGTACAGTTAGACAGTTAGCTCAGAATTGAGTTTCCTATATTTAATGTTGTTCTTAATCCTTGCAGAAATGCCTTTAGTCCTATTCACAAGATTACATGATTCCTATAAAACTGAACATCTCTCAGCCATAGAAACAGCTCACGTTACAGCCCAGGGAGCAAGGGATCAAGGCAGATATAGTAGACCCCATAAATCCATGATCCAGAAAGGGTAACAAGCTCAGCTACTCATAAATCAGTTTCTTATGAATAATGTGCCAGTGGAGATGTCCATAAAATCTGAATAAAACTGAAGGGACCACAAATTCATAAACCATGGTAACAGAAGGTAATTTTAGGCTTTTTCCCATTTTTGAAGTTGTTTCTACTACAGCTTCTTAAAAACATGATTTGCAGAGTGCAGAAATATTCAACACAGAAATTAAAAAAAGAGTGCAGGAGATATTCAGCCTTATGCATGCAAAACCTCTGCAAATTTCAGGGATTAAAATCAGTAGTATTCCACAGCTTCCCAGTATATAAAGCCAACTACTTGCTGTGTTGAAACACAATTTATTTTTATACATGAGAGTAGTCTAGTACTGTTTTCCCAATGCTGTGGACACTGGAGTCAACTTTTGTATCATAAGTCTCATCATGAAGGGCAGGAAGAGTTTATGCTGAGTAGGTTGCTGAAAGCCTTATCCTTAATTTTCATTTCACTTAAGCTCAGTTATACAGATTGAACTTGCCCATTTATGATGAAGTATAGGGTCAATTCACAGTGGCAAACAGTTGAATTCTTGTTATTTGTGCTTACACAAGCCAAGTAAATGTTGTATTGTGCAGATTGAGAAGAGTTGAACTTTTTTCACCTGAATTTGCACTGCAGAGGGAAACACTGCAAACAGTTGTGCTCTAAGGTCTATGGAAAAACAAAGCCACTGGAATCTGAGGTATGAAGTCATTAACATGTGCATGTAAATTTTATGACATTTTGAGCATAATCATCATGCTACGGTGGGTTTCATCTTCTCTCTGCAAACTTTGGTCCTTATCCTGTAGAGAGGTCTATAGCGCATGTCCTTGTTGGGTCAGGATCTTTGTAGCACTAACTGCTGGCAGAAAAAAATACCACACGTTTGATTTCATTATATCTCTCCTTTTTCTTTTTTTTTCTTTTTTTTTTTTTTTTTTCCTTCAGATTTTATTTTTGTGTATTTGAATATTTTCAATTGATCTGAAGGATAAAGGAAGGCTGTCCTAGAGAACTCGTACAGTTTGAGGATACTGGAGAATACTGGCGGAACCCGTGGGAGTTGGTTCAGCTCCGGCTCCGGCTGGACCATGTAGATACACCAGCAGAGCCCTCTTGTGGACATCCAACGTGTAGCAGCAGCAGGAGGGAGGTTGGTTTGTTCTTTATTTGTTTGTTTTTTAATCATGTGGCTTGCATCATTTTCCTCAAAGTGCCAAATTAAGTCAAAAAAATCCCAACTCTTCATTTGAAAGATCTACATGAGATATTTGGTAGTATAATCAAATTGCTTAGAGAGGATGCTGTCTTAGCTGCTACACTGCTGGCAAAAGCATGTATACACACAGCTTAAGATTCTCAAGTTACACCAACAGAAGGATCTGTACTAAATATGCCATCAAAGGGAGTGTGAAAAAATTATAAGCTATGCTTCACATGCTTATACATGCAAAACCAGTTTTGTAGGTGGCAACGAGCTGATGGAGGAGTGCAATGTGAACATCACAAGGAATGATGGTCTGTCTCAGCAAGGGAAAACCTCTTTATACCCACACTGCCTGTGCTTCCCTCAGGTAGAACAGTCAGAAACTGTTCTGACATATGGGTCAAGTGCAAGTGCTCTGAACAACAGAAAACTAAAACTAAGTGCCTTAATTGCTTGGGCTGTGCCATTGGAGTCTTAGGGTAAGTCTATGCCATCAGTATTAAGTGGTAAGGATATCTGCCAGTTTCTCCAGCAGCCTCAGTACTTTGCACATTCTGGATTGGAAGAGTAAAACCAGCTTTCATAAGGAAACAGCTATGTTGGTAGAAAGGCAGCTATGAAAGTGTAGCTGATTTTGCATAAGAGATTCTGCCACATGGCAGGCAGTTCTAAGGTTTAGACTTAGTCCTTGACTGTAATCTTTTAGTTTTCATTTTCATCTTTTTATTTGCTGCCTAAGGAAGAATGGCACTAATTAAATTATTGACATTTGCATTTATCACTTTCTGATTACACTTTAATGCCACTTACTTTTTTCTTCTTTCTTGTTTTAATTCAAGTATGTACTAAAAAGTCAATAGCTACTTCCATCAGAACCCCTAGTCCTTGCTAGCATTATTTTCCTCAGCATTCCTGTGGGAATTGCCAAAACCTAACCTAGTCTCTGAACACTGCTGTTTTCTACAGGTTCAACTGCATTATATTAAACATTTAGACCTTAGCAGTTCAGAAAACACCAATGAAGCTCAAGTAAGCACCTTGCTAACAGATTTCAGATTAGAAGGGAAGTGAGCTATAGGCCTGTTACTGTTGTGCCTTTTGCACCTTCCTTTGCTGCCATCTCTCACTAGGACTTAGTTTTTGTGATGAGTAACCCCTCTGCTAGCCTATAAATCTGCCTGATCTTTTGAACTTTCATCTCCTCTTTCTTAACACTGGTTCCTATTAACAAGGATCTCTCCTACAGCTTATGGAAGGGCAATCCCACAGCACTTGTAGAAAAGAAGCCTAAAGAGACCATATGGCATCTAAGCCTCCTCAGTCACTAGAAGAAGTGATCTTATTAAAGCTGTATTTGATTGGCACTAGTCCAGCCTTGTGAGCTGTGACAGTAATGTTTCTGTGGCTGTCAGTGCAGAAGAATTAGATGTGAGGTCTGCAGGAAGTTGCCCATAGCATGTACCTCACAGTATGGAAGATTTCAGAGATCAGAGATCCACCAGAGAAAGGAAAGAAGAAGGCAGAAACTGACATAGCTGATCTCTTAACTAGATTCTTATAGTCCCTGGAGATGTTGTAATATGAAGGGGGAAAAAAGAAGAAAAAAAGCAGGAAAAGAACAAGGAAGACCAAGAAGTACTTACCAAAGAAGAAAAACCAAAGAAGACCAAGGAAGTAATAGAAAATGTGAGCAACCAATCTCTTAACAGTTCCATTGATAACTGATGTTTGTTTCCTAATATAGTCTCATACAGGATGCTAAAGATGATCTTTGTACATTGTACATTTCACTGACACCTGCCACATAGTTTTCCTGGTTGCTGCTGCAGTGGAATTTCAGATAGGTTAGAAGATTCTAAGAGAGTCTAAGGTTTAAGGAATCTTAAAATAACATAATTTCAGGCACAAATGGTCATAATTCTTTGTGTATGCATTTGTACTGTTTGTTTTCCACAGAGGAATGGAGGCCATAGCCAACAGCATGTATTAGAAGTGGAAAACAAATTCAGGTTTAGCTTTATTATTCCCCAGAGATTCTGCTTCATATTGCACATACTAAATTTTCTTTGATCGTGTTGTTTACCACTCCTCTAATATTCTTCATCATGAAAGCACCTGTGAATGCTGCTGTCTGTCACTTCTTCATTCAGCACAATTCTGTGCATAAGACCAGAGTATCTGCCAAAGGGTTTTTGTCAGTCGTGCTACTCCCCACTACTAGTTAATATCAGAAGTTCTCTGAAAACTCATTGCTTTACTCTTTTTATTGTTACCATGAAATGCCACCAGGCCAAATACCAGTCAATAATGGTTGATGTGTGTAAGAGTTTCTACCAGTAAAATTATAACTGATAGCAAATTTCTTGACATTCTGAATAGAAAAATGAGGAGCAACTGTCTTTCTTAACAGAGAAAAAGTTACAACTGATGGATTTTTGGACCTATTAATAAAATTTCATTACAGAATTCCAAAAAGATCATAGAAACACATTAGAAGGTTGTTATCATCCTTCTATGGCTTAGGAATACAGTCCAAGGTGCCATCTAGTCCTTTAAATTAACTCCATCTAATTCTTTTTGCTTCCCAAAGGGCCAATTAACAGTTTAGAGAATTAAGTGTACCTCCTTCCTAGAGCATGACATTAAGCTCACGAGTAATCATAGATGAATCATTTAATTATCATGGTGATCGCTATAATTTTTATAATGCACAATGTTTAAAGCTCTAATTGTGTAAGAACTATAGTTTAATGAATGGCCCAATTTCACTATAAGCAGCACTACTAATGATGCCTGTAATTCACACTAGAATCTTTAATTCTGTGATCCTTTATTCAATTGCCAACTCCAAAGTATTTAAGCATGAGTATGTCCAGTCCTGATGTCTACTAAAAATGATTATTTTGAATTTCAGTTTGAAGGATCCAGTCATTTCCAAAAGTGAGTTCAGAAAATGATAACGTCATTTTACAGCTATTTAAAAATCCTCTTCCCAAAGCTTTGGGACAAATAATCAAAACTGGAGGCTCAGCCACTGTTGGGATGTGCCCGTGAAGTCGCCGTGAAAATCTGCCTACAGGTCCACAAACTTTGAGAGCTCATGACTAGGGTTCAGATTCTCAGCCCATACATAACTGATATCAGATAATTTTTCATACAAAGAAAAGTTCACAGCCAGGCTTATTGTCTACACAAGGCAATAACAGTAGAGGTAGGGATGCAGTTAAAGTGTTAACAGAGAAGAGAAGGAATTTAAGTAATACAGCTATTTTCTCATCCTGTAAACCTTACAAGTGCTAAGGTACTGTAGCATTGTTTCTCTGGAATATCTATGGTTAGAAAGTCAAGGGAAGTGATCCTCCCCCTCTACTCTGCCATGATGAGGCCATGTATAGAATATTGTGTCCAGTTCTGGGTTCCTCAGTTTAAGAAAGACAAGGAAATTCTAGAAACACTCCAGGCTGCAAAGATGATGAAGGGCCTGGCACATCTGCCTTACAAAAAAAGGGTGAGTGACCTGGGGCTGTTCAGCCTGTAAAAGACTGACAGGACCTTATCAATGCTTATAATATCTGAAGGGTGAGAGTCAAATGGATATTACCAGTATTTTTTCAGTGGTGGCCATTGGCAGAACAAGGGGTAATGGGGACAGATTGGAACACAGGAAGTTCCATACAAACGTGAGGAAAAGCTTCTTCACTTTGAGGATGACAGAGCACTAGGATAGGCTACCCAAAGATGTTGTTGCATCTTCTTCCCTGGAGATATTAAAAACCCACCTGGACACTTTCCTGTGTAAGCTGCTGTAGGGAACCTGCTTTAGCAAAGAGTTGGAGTGGATCATCTCTGGAGGTACTTGCCAACTCCTAAGATCCAGTGATTTCCTCCGATGAGGATCTCTACTAGGAAGTTTAGGTAGCACAACCCAAATGTAATTGATTAAAAGGGCCCTTCAGTAGTGTGACAAATTCTTTCCCTTCCAATCTCATGATTCAAGCAACATGACTTACTCCATTCACATTGAACTAATTTGTAATGCTTAGAAGACTCTGATCCTTAATTAGTAAAAAAAAAAAAAAATAATATTAATCTGTACCTCCTGCTGTCCATGCTAAGCTACTTTGTACTAATCAGAACATACTAATAAGACAGTTGCCTAAATACAGGTTATTATCTCCTGTGTGGGTGAACTTCTACTATAAGATAATGTAGGTGGAAGACAAGGGAAGGCAAAGCTGAACAGTGTGTTCAGTACTTCCTTTCCCCTGACCCTTAGAAACCAGAAGTGTACTGAAGGAGCAGGATGCTCCACAGTCACCACTGAATTTTTCCCTTTTGAATACACACTGATAATATGCACTTCAAAAACCTTTCTTCCTAAGCCAACCAACCAAATCCCTGATTTTCTGTTTTCAGTGCAGAAAGTAAATACATAGAGACAATTGCTTGGAAGATTATAAATGTTAGGAGCATACCATGCAACTTCCTAATTATAGTTTCATTTCCCCAGTGTTCACTCAATACTCCATTTAATGTGGATGCTATAAGAAGCCTTTCTTATTTATCTTGCTTTTGCTGTCTCTCAAGTTTTTTAATACTGCCCTCCTCATACTTTCTGATATTTCATCTCTTTAAACAAGTGGGAATTTCTTTCCCTCACAGTGCATGCAGTGTTAGAATGTGGGTTGCTGGAACAAAGTCTGATAAAACATTATAAGATGTTGGGAGAATCTGCAGGTGCAGTAAAAGCAGACTCTTCCATATAAAATGAGTTTAATTCAGCAGTGCTAAGAACCTTAAAAAAGCCTTCAAATTCTTAATAAATACTGAAATCAGTCTTCATGTTCACACGACTGTACAACACAATGCTAAATGTTAGAAGCTAGCCATACATGGAGTTACTTTTTTCTTTGGTAGTTGAACAGTATGAGATTTGAAACCAGAAAGTAAGAGAAAATTCCATATCCTGTTGAAATTTCTTCAACACATCAAAGCTTGAAGTTCATTCCAATTGCTAACATCAGTGGTTCTTCTGCATAGAAGGAAAACTGAAAGCCTCTTAGTTTATATTTGCTGTGACAGTTTTTAATTACATTAACACTGGTGCTTTCATGGTTGGATGAGCACACTGGTCTGTGGGCCGGGGTTTGTTTCCTCACATCTGAAACTGCAAATTCGACAGAACCAATTGCTTGGTGTTACTTCATACCAAAATGAGGATGTGACTGTTTAAATAGTCATTAAATAATTGCATTTAAAATATATCAGGGAAAATTGAGCAGAGAAACCACTGCTCTTAAAGCAATAAGAACAAATTTCTGAAAATATTGCACAAGATCATATTGCACGAGATCATGTACCCTGGAGGCCGATACCAATACTTACATAAACTAGTAGCTGTAGTTGATAAGGCAGATGATTGTGCTGTTGTTCAAAGGAGCCTTGACAGGCTGGAGAAATGGGTTGACAGGAATATCATGAAGAGAAAATCTGAAGTCCTGTGTCTAGGTAGGAACAACTCCTTGCAGCAGTATAGGCTGAGGGTTGACCAGAGGAAAAGCATCTCTGCAAAGAAGATCCTGGCATACTCCACGTGGAATATGAACCAGAAACATGTCTTTAAAGCACAGAAAGGCGACAAGTGTCTCCTGTGCTGTGTCACGAGCATCATCAGCTGCAGATCAAGACACTGAAGCACTCTTAAGTGTTTTTTGCATTTTGAATCCATCTTTTCTGAAGACGGAAGGACCAGAAAATGGATGAGCTTTTAGCATTGTTAGTAATGGCATATTTCCTTAGCTCTGTAAGATTTATTCTTCTTGAGACATAGACTCATTTGCCTTCAGATATTAGTATCACGTTGGTGAATCACAGTTTTAATTTATGTTATTCTTTCTTCGCATTAATAATTTCTAGTAATTAAGCTTCCCAGAAGAAAATCTCACTTGTTCCCAAGCCATATTCCAGCTTAGATCTCGTGCCTTATCATTTCTTTTGGTTGCTGTAGTTTTTTAGAAGCATCCATTAAGGAGGAAATACTGAATGTAGGACCACAGGTCACATTTGGGATGTGTGAATTAGAGGGATTGGGATATCTACTGCTGTGTATTTTATGTTATTAAAACTGATCTTTTCCTTTTTGTCCAGCTGTCAAGGTTATCTAAATTATGTATGTACACAGTTTTGATTTCCTTCTGTATTGCTCTTATCTTCCTGGCTCATGCTATCACGAAACTTCATTAAAGAAGTGTTTTGGTTTTTTTCATATATATTATTAAAGACAGTGTGAAAAACTCACTGCCAATGATGACCTTAAGAACTTTTGTTACTAACCTTTCTGAACTCAACAATTCCTTCCTTACTGCAACCTACAGATTAGATCTGTTCCTACTCACTGTAATTAAGTAGAAGTAGTTATCTCAGGGTCATTACACTTCTGAAGTTTTATTTCTCCCTTTATTGTGGTTCTTTGCACGTTAATAATCTTGCCTTCAGTGACAAAACTGACTTTATTCCTAAAAAGAAAGGCAATTAAGTTGGAACATGGTAAGTTTTAATTCAGTATAACCATTTTTTTTTTTTTTTAATGGTAAGAGTTGTTCAAGGCTGCTTATTTTGAGATGCTGTGAAATGTCTTCCTTGGAGGTGTTCAAGAACCAATGGGCCATGTTCCTCAGCAATCTGCTCTCTACATGAGTGTCATTTTTTTCACGAAGATATGCAGAAACACTTCTGTACAAAACAATAATAGCTATTTACATCTGTCTCTGGTCTCTGCCCAGAAAATACTAAGGAAGCAAGTCTTACAAGATATTGCTCTTATCAAATCCTGAAGTTTTTTTCCAGAAACTTTGACTGTCTGCAATTCTGCAGATGGCAGAGGGAGCAGAAATGACAGGTGAATATATAATTAATGTATTCTCCTTGTAATTTTCCTTGTTTCTGGAAGTGCACAATAAACTTGGAAGGTATTGGAACAGTCTGAAACCATACATGACAATTATTTCTATTATCCTGGTAAGAAGTCTCAGTATACAGCTGAGCTTTCAGAATCGATGCAAATCATGCAAATTTTGCCTTTTCTTGGAAACCACTTACTGTAATTAATTCCCCAAACATCTTCCTCCTCTGTTTGCTTATTTGGTTTTTGTTTGTTTTGTTTGTTTTGGGATTTCTTTGCTAGCAAAATCCTGCCTTGGAAGATTTGCCCCTGAATCCCATTAAACTTCAAGTCTCACCAAGTAGACTTAAAACAGCTTATTTGGAGATATCTTTGCTTTTGCATGATAGTTACAGGCCCCAGGAACTCTAATTTTTGCCACTTCTTGAAACTTTAATTTTTTGATGGATTGTACCATGCCTTCTGACTCAAATGCTTATGGATATCCAGCAGTGCAGATAGATAACCAGCTTTTGATCAGCTCTTCTCACGACTTCATTGCCTTGAGTGGTATTTTGATCCATTGCAGACAGATTTGGATCTCCATTCCAATGACCTAACACATACATGAACTGTAAATTATCCTGTTGTTCTGTATTAAGTGAAAGACCCACTTCATGGAAGCTGTTAGTATTCTCCAACAGTTTCAGACAACATCAGATATTACTGTTAGAATTAACGTATTCAAAATGTATCTTTACCTGGTACAGCATATGGCAGTTTTTCTGCCCTCGCTAGGTTATCAAAACCTCTGTAAACAGGAAGATAGAATGAGTCACACCAGTTTAATCCCTTCTGTGAAGTTCTGCACTTCTGTTTTGAATAATTTATTTCAGCTCTCTTTGTGCCAATACACAGCTACCAATATTCCAATGGATACTGAATTTCACTGCAAATTAAAAAGAATTGGCATTGAAAAAGTCACTGTGTGTCTCTGATAAAATAATCCAGATTCCGATTCAGAAAAAAGGTAAAAGAGGATAATTTCTTACCTATCCCATCTAAATATCTTATGCATGTAGACTAACCAGAGTTCAACAATTAATCCAAATATGCTTTACTGGTTATGCATTTCTTTTCTTCAGATGCACCGGGTATATTTTTCCTAGTTGTTCCACAGCATAATGTATAATTCATAGTATTTATATAAACATCACTCTAAAAAATGTTCATCTAACTCAACATCATTACTGTGGGCTTTATCCTAACCACATCTTGATGTCTGATGGCCAGGATTTATTCATAAGATAGAAAGACTGTTATTTTTATTTTAAATGTGACTTTCAGAACAATGGATGATTTCCTCATATTTCAACTATCTATCCTGAAAATATCATTACACATCTTTATTAGTTTGTATAGATTTAGATTCTTTCCTTTCCTTTTCCCATTGGCCAACTTGGTTCTATCACAGAAGCTCTAGAACCCATGAGGATTTTTAGAAAAAAAGTATATCTAGGAATGTGTAAATGGTGGCTGTCTTACATTCAATGGATCAGAAAAGTCACTTATTTACTGAAATATTATTCCTGGAAATAGAAAAAATAGCAATACATTTTTTTCCCCATAATGCCCTCAATATCATAAGCATGTTACAATGGCACTGACAAATTGTGGTAGGTGCTAAATTGCAGTCCTGTGTGCAACCTTTTAAATGCAACTGCACAGTAAAGTCATGGGCTGTAGAAGCTGCAGACAAGAGAAAAAAGGTGTTAATGCTGAAAAGGTTTTACCAGAGGCAGCACAAAGTTCCTAGGGAATAGACTGAATACATCCATCCCAGCATACAATATGGAATAGCTAATTCCATTCTGCCTTTATTGCCTGTAATGATTTTTGTGATTCTGAGCTGTACTGGTTTATGTTGGATGGTTACAAGAATATTCCTCTAAAGAGCACTGGATGGCAATGTCATATGGTCGCAGTATGTCCTCTAGTTACCATTGCAATTGGCAAGCTAGACTTGTAGTACTAGACCTTTGTACCTCCGACCTATAGAAGCTTGTCATGACCAGAAGGGCATGTTCGCTCACTTCCAGACCCAGAAGCAGCTTTTTTTCTGTAGAAGGTGACAGCTGTGGGATGGAGCAGCCAAATGGGTGGAGAGAGGGGCTGGCTTATGTATTAGGGTTGTTTCAAAAGTAAAGTCTCCTGTTTACTACTACTGGCCTACAGCGTCAGAAGCAGATGGTGGTATGGCAGTAGAAGTTGAAACTTCCCACCACTATTCTGTTATATATTAATTCCATCACAGCTGCTTTCTGATGGTCTTTCCTGCTCACACTTTTTCCCTGCTCATTATGGGCTTCCCATGGTCTGCAGCTCATCGGGACAAACTTACTCCACTCTGGGTTCTCCATTGGCAGCAGTTACTTCAGGAAACATTTATCATGGAACACTTCATAGGCTGGAGGGAATACATCCTCTTCCAGGAGCACTTCCTACTTCTCCTCTGACTGTGGTATTCCCTCTGCTGTTTCCTCACTGTATTTTATTCCCTTCTCCTCCCTCTGTTTGGCATTTGATCCCTTTTTTAACTGTTTCCCCAACGTGTCACCATGTTGCCTGCTTGGTCCAGGTGGTCCCTGGGGCAGGGTGGAATCATTTCTGTTCGGCATGGGGCAGCTGTTGGCACCTGTGCACCAACACACAACGTGTAGATCCCCAGAGGTGCAGCATAGGAGCACCATTTCTAGTGAGAAAAGACCACCAGACTCCTTGGAGCTCATATCTCCAAACAGAAAGAATGGTTTATAGGTCTCTCTGCAACATTACACGACAATAGGAATATGTTGTCACTGTGGACTACAGCTTTTACACAAACCTAGGACCCTGATAAATGTTGTACTGTTGTCACAAGGAACAGCAGTTTCAGAGGCCAGATGTTGGGTGGAAAGTGAAATCACTCATCCCTGAACTGCTTTAGCACAATACTGTCGCTGACATTCACATATTAGCAGAAAATGAGATGCATTCACTATATCAAAATCATACAGTGAAGAACCACCAAACCTTTAACCTCAATTAATATAACACTCTTGCCTGTCCCACTTTCCTGATAAGCAAGATTAATTTGAAGCTTTTACTCAAGAATGACATTTTTTAATTTGCATTTTAGTAATTTAAAATCACAGTCCTGGAATATTGAGGTCCCACTTGGTTCCTATACAATTTTCTTCCCTGAAGACTGAGTAAACTCTGAGTACAGAGAAGTTACTCTAAAAACAGGCGTATAATCACTTTCAGAGCATGAAATTTTAATGATTCCATGGTGAGTTTTTGGGTCACTACTGGGAATGGAGACCTTTCTGTTTGCGTTGATGTGATGCAGGCAGGACACCAACCTCATGCTTCCTCCCTGCAAGAGTTTTATCAGCATGGAATCAAAACTGGTCTGTATATAAGCCAAAGCTTCAGCAACAACTCAATTTATGAGTCAAAATGTGGCCATTAATTTTCCCCACAAAGCTCTGCTGCAAAGTTATAAGGAAAAAAAAGATTTAAAAGCTCTTTTTCCTATTGACCGCTCTCACAGCAGATTAAAATGCAGCCAGGCAGAGTTGATTTGACATTCAGCTGCAGATCTCAGAGACCTGACAGTAATGATAGAATTTCCCCTCTCTTGTTCTACTCTGCTTAATTTCCAGAAACCCCTGTCCTCTCAGCTGTGCCAAATGAAATGGCCGTGTTCTAGTTGATGGGACAGGAACAAGGTATAGGGGCAAAGGAGGATGGAAATTGCTTAAAGCAGCACTGCAAAGATTTTCTAATTATCACTGTAAAAGCATCAATCAGAAATAGGTTCTTACTTAGCAATCCTGAAGAAGGCCCAAATACCTATTCATCAAAAATATAAAAATAAAATTTCTATTGTCTCCCTGAATTAAGGTAACATTTGCCCTATGTATAAAATATGAACAAGATTCAGACCTAGATGGCTCAAGGAATGGATTTCTGAATAATGCATGGAAGAGCCCATATACACTAAACAAAATAGGTCTGTTCGTGGTCATCCAAATGGTTTGATTCCTCAGTGTTCCTGGGAACAATTGTGATTCTAAATGCTGTGCACAAGACTAAAATGGGCCAGGAACTATTCTGAAGGGGATTTATAAATGAGAACACCTTGACTATGGAAAGAAAGGGGACAACTGTTCAGTTCTGTGGATTTTAGCAGCACTATGACACTTGTTCTCAGGGCCAAAGAATGGTTCCTTAGTCTTCAGGACTGCAATTTCAGTACCATGGAATGAAAGTATTTCCATGCTCTGCTTTCTATAATAAATGGCATCTCATATTGATGCCATTTTGAATAGATTTCTTTACTCAATAAGAAGTTCATTATTTTCAGTGTTTTTTGAAATGCCGTTTGGGTAGTGACCAAAGTGCACTTTAGATGAGCAGACTGCTTAGCTTTATGTTCATCAAATCATTTATTACAATGATTTTTGTGATGTTGCTAAATAATTATCTCAAATTCATGCTTAAAGGATGAGGGGAAATGGCCTCAAGTTGCACCAGGAGAGGTTTAGGTTGAATATCAGGAAAAGGAGGCCAAGGAGGTGGTTGAGTCACCATCCCTGAATGTGTTTAAAAACCTTCTGGATGTGGTGCTCAGGGACATGATTTAGCAGAGAGTTGTTAGAATCAGGGTAGTATGGTTAGACTGCAGTTGGACTTGAAGATCTTTAAGGTCTTTTCCAACCTGAGCAATTCCACAATTCTATTTACCTTTTTTGGTTTTTAAGTCCCAAAAATAGTATTAATGTTACCGTGCATCTTATTTATGTTTTAGGACACAAAGTTTCACTTATTATCCATCAGCTGCAAACTTTTTTATCCAATATTGACCATTATAAACATATAACAGTGAAGAAGTCTTGCATCATTCAATTAATAGTATTTATTTTCAATTCTAATAATTTTATTTTCATTAAAAAGTCCTGAAATAGTCTGCATCCTTCTGAACAGCCTTCTTTCTATTCCACTCATATGAATATTAGAATCACCAAATCATAGAATCATAGAATGGCCTGGGTTGAAAAGGACCACAATGATCATCCAGTTTCAACCCCCTGCTATGTGCAGGGTCACCAACCATCAGACCAGGCTGCTCAGAGCCACATCCAGCCTGGCATTGAATGCATCCAGGGATGGGAAGCTGTGGATGCACAACCTCCTTGGGCAACCTGTTCCAGTGCTTCACCACCCTCCGTGTGAAAAACTTCATGCTAATATCTTACCTAAGCCTCCCCTGTCTCAGTTTAAAACCATTCCCCCTTGTCCTCTCACCATCCATCCTTGTAAATAGCTGTTCTCCCTCCTGTTTATATGCTCCTTTATGCATCACATAGGCCTAAAGCCTTCTCTGCTTCTATTACGTGTTACATTATTTTTCTTTGTCTTTTCATGACTATTTCTGAGTGGTAGAATTATATGCTAGAAATTTATCATGACAGCTCCTTAAATCTTGCTGTAAAGACACAAGAAAGAAAATTCTTATACATATTTTCCTATGAAAAAGATCGGGAGTCATTTCCCACTTTAACAGAAGTGCCAGCTGATCAGTAAATTAAAAAGTTCACTATGTCTCTGGCCCTCTTTGAGTCTACATCTGTACGAGTAAAACAAAGGTAGGCCTTGCGATACCAGCGGTGCCATAGAAGTGCTCATACTATGCAGCCAATAACATGTGTTCAGAAGCAGTTTTGAACTGAGCTTGCTGCTTTCTCAGAGGACAGTGCAGGCTTTATGGTGCTGCTGGCAATCAGGAGGAAATGTCCCCCTGGTCTTGAGAGCATCTATTACTTTTACTCACAGCTACTTAAGTTTGTGTCTAGTTTTATCCTAAATAAGGAATTACTCCAAAGTTTTCTTTAACATTGATCCCTGAAATGAAATTAAATACACCTCTTTTCAGTAGCTCCTAATCCCCATCAGAGAGCTGTACGGGAAGTGACAGCAGCATATGTCTAACTTACTGACACGTTTAGTCACTGATATCCTTTTCTCCATCCTTCTCTCTCTTATCTTTGTGGATCTCAATTCAGTATTGAAGATGAAATTCTGTCTCTTCCCCTTTGCCATGCATACATACTAAGATTTCAATTAGAGATTGAGAGATTCATTAGGAAAAAAGCAGAAGCTGTTCTGGTACAGCATACGTTGAAGCTGCTAACATAAAAGCAACTAAATAAAGCAGTGTTGACACTGAATTGTTTTGTCTTAAATATTTAAAAGAGAACTTATTTGCAATATATTTTTCATTTATGTTTGATAGGGGATCTACTTCAACAAAACATATATTGAAGAAAAATAGAGAGATATGAAAAGAGTTTAAGACAGTTACTTCACATGTCCTGAACTGATTTGACCACCCAATTTTCAGCCTATGAGATAATTTGGTTTTTAATGGCACTTCTGCTCTTGTATTTTTTGTTTCCTGGAGAGGTTTTCTCCTTCATTCCTCATCTGGAAATACTAGCTCGAAATGGAAAGATGAGCGTCACTCTGTGCCCCAGGAAGGTTTTTGTGATGGCATTCGTTCATCAAGCAACCACTTACAGCGCTCACATGCAGCAAAGACCTCTTATTTTATCTCTGCAAGGAAGCTTTAATCCCCCCCTGTTTTAGTGTAACAGTTGTAGTTATTTATAGAACCACTCTAGCAATGGGTGGGCATTGCAGATGGTCCCATCTCACCACAGAGCTAAATTAAATAATTTGCTTCTGAAGGGGCGGTTTATTTATTGACCTCAATAAAGTTAATCTTGCTTTTGCCTAGGGCTCAAAACACAAGTATAATCCAGTGGGTTTATTTCACTCACTCTGAATTTTTTGTCCTTAAATGCATGATTTAGTTTCTCTTTACATCCTTTACGGTTCTAATGTACACTTATTTCAGGCCCCACTCCTCCAGCTGTATCTAAAGGGGTCATTTTCTGCAGTGTTTTTATTAGGCAGCTGCTGAGCAGCCCGCCCACAACCATAAACACACCGCAAAGCCAAAATTGCATGCAAGTCAGGGAGACTGTCTTGCAGCTGAGCTTCCCTCACAAGGCCTTGCTGGGTTACATTGCGCCAGGGCAGCCCTTCTGCTATCAGAACACCTGGCAGTGCTCTCTCCCACTTTGCATGGCTCCTTCCTCTCACAGAGCCCAGCAATGGCTTTGGCTGTCTCCTTGGCTCCTGACTCAGAGTCATCCAACTGCAGTGGAAGTGATGCACTCCCTTCACGGGTGAAAACCCACACTTCTGCATTTCTGTTGCTAATAAAGGTGGTAAGAATTTGGATGCTGCAGCCATTGGCACTTAAATGACTGAACGCCGCTGATGCCAGCGCAGGCATATCACACCTTCCCAACAGCGTCCTCTTCCTGACCTTTGACTCCTGCTGTTAATAGATCTGCCCTGCTGGCTCACAGGGCTTCTTTTCATCTGTTATCTCTAGGATAGAAAAACACATATAATTCCTGACATCACAACTGGAGTAGCACAATTTCTTATCATATCACATCATGAGCTACAAATGCACTTTAAAAAAACAAACACCATTGAAATTCCTTATAGCATGGATCCCCTAACACTAAGCTACAGCCAAATCACCTGGTGGGCTGCAGTTTTTCTGTATCCCATATAACAGCATCTCAGCTGAAATGAATCCACCCTGATGAAACAGCAGGGCCTCACTGGTGGCAGATGTCTGTACGTTCTTGACATGACCATGACAGGCTCACAAACCCAGATCATGTGGATTGCAATTGCTTTTTTACAATAAATGTAAAAGTGAATTGCATATCTCAATAGAGCTACCAGAAGTAGTACATTTTTCAATAAAATAAATTTCACCAAAAATTTTATTGCAGATTATTCTTAAACCGTGAGATGTATCTGTGTCAGGCAGACACTTTAGCCCCCATCTGGTCTGCTAACAAAACAATGCATTTAGTCAGTGCCCAGAGAAACTGATTTTTATAGGCAATTTCCCCGTCCTCATTTACGTACATGTGCAGAGGGAAATCAAATGCTTTGTTTCACATATTAATTTTAGTCATATGCATGCTGCCACTGAAACAATGACAGTCAGTGTCACATTGTGATTTTTTAAGAGGATGCCCTTCAGACTGCCAGTGCTTTTTAGTCATGGTCTAATACTGTAGTGTAAATCCCCTGAAAAGTGAAATGTTGTTTCTGTCATTTGTTACCAGCATAGATTTTTCTTCTAAATTTTGGATACCCACAGAAGATTCCTCAAATAGAATATATATACTTGAAGACTTGTAAAATTCTGTAGATTTATTAGGTTCAAGAATATGAAAGGGAGGTGACAGATCAAACATTTTAGAAGAAAACACCAGTGCTAGGGTTGGCAATCAGCTACATACATATTTCGGCTGTTTTTCCTAATGACACTCTTCTCAAAACTCGCATTAAATACATCCAAATACTGCAAAATGAGGTAATCCTTCTTTTCTTCCAAAAGTCAGTAAATGAATCCCTCAGTGGGGTCTAAGAGTACAGCACGTCTGTCTCATAGAAATGACCCAGCCGTTCATACAGTCTAATCCCTAAGGATTTTGATGGTTCCACAAACACCATTCTTAGGGTTGCGCTTGAGCTGCAGAAACTGCTGCAGACCTGAACAGCCTTGAATGCTTGCATGGAGACTCTCTGTCACTGTCTGTCACTGCTGTTTGCTCCTGATTGCCATGAGGAAGACTTTTCTGCTGAAGATGAAAAGGACACCAGGCTACCAACCAACAGATGTCATTCACATTTTCTGAATACCAAAATATGGATAAGTAGATTGTGCCTAGCAGGTATTAATTAAATTCCTGCAGTGGGTGCCATGGTTTTACCAAGTGCTTTGTTCTATGTGTATTTATTTACTTGTTCTGAGCTTCATAGTCAAGCCTCAGACACTTTCCCTATAATTCTCATGTGTGCATTACATACAAATAGACCATTCCAGTGCAAAATTCCAGTCCCACGGATTTCACTTGCAAAGATTAAGTCAATTGCCACTACTGCCAGTGAGACAAGTTGAAACAGCCTGAGCTTTGAGCTTCTGGCATGCCTTTGGTTATACTTTGAACATCTAAATACATACATACTTCCCAACATAACCAGCATCGAATAATAACTGAACACAATCCAGATTTTCCTGTGCAGGTGTGAGACTCAAGGAGCACCCAGCAATTCGAGATGTACTCAGACCCACACATCAGGACTGCCCCAGTTCCTTCACAGCTGATGCTCTTGGAAGAAAATTTGAGAAAGTAGAGGATTTTCCATGGAGTTTTCACCTTCTTATGCTGGATTTGATATCTAATTCTTCATATCTTAACATCAAAAACTTGTTCATACAAGCTTTAGAGGATAAATGAGTTCCCAGAAGTGAAGAAATGTAACAGTACTGGTTATTTAAATAGAGCTAATTTTTCTTTAAAGACTGGGAATTATGAGCCATTGTCAAATTATTTATATACCCATTAACGTTGTATGATTGTTTATCTGATGATTGCAAGGCTTAAACTGAAAAACAAAAAAGGCTTGGCATGATTATTTATTTATCTATTTATTGGTGATAGGCGTTATAGAATAATTTTAAAAAGCAGCTTCCTGGTAGATCGTTTACATCATTCAAATACTAATGGGCTGTAGCACTCCTGATTAATCATTTCCATGTCTGTTATTTGCAGCTGAGATATGAATCCACGCACCATGCTCTACCTATAAAAACACTGTGAAATGGAACCATCCTTCTCAATAATAAGAAAATCACAATCAGTTACGTTGTTATGGAAACTTATACATACAAACCCTCTCCCCCCTAAAGATTAATATATGCTTTATCTCTTCTCCAAAATTGATGTTTATAGGGTATATTAAAAGATTATGTCCCCATAATCCACGGCAAACAATTTTCCTGCAAGCCCACTCTCCTGCCAGAGGCACGATAATCCCTCTTTCACTTTATCAAATATAATCCTACTTCTGCATCAGATACCAAAACACAGCTGGTGCTGCTAGGAAACAGCTTCCTTCCCCCACCCACTCCATGTCTAGCACAAAGAAGCCGTCCTTCAGCTATGGCATAGGTTAACTCAGCAGTGCACACTGCATATCTATCAGTTGGAACAACTCTAAGCAGAACAGATGAAGGTGCTGACATACGTTTTTTCATTTTAATAGACCAAAGCTAAGACTCTCTGTTATTACCATCCCAGTGTTACTACTTTGGAGTTCTGCAGAGCAATCCATGTCTTAGTGTACTATTTTGTTTTTGATTTCTTTTTCTTGCTAAAAGTTACAGTAAAGAGTGCATGACTGAAAAATATGCCCTACCATAATTTAATAATGACATTTCTTGTCATTCACAAACCACTTAAGTTGAATTCACTGTATTAGCAGGTCATCAAAACTCCTGATATTGCATTACCATACAGTATTCAATTGCCTGTCTTGCACAATTCTGTATTAAGATATGAAGCAAATCATTGTACACCAAGAATCTCGCCAGGCAGAAAGTTAAATTAAATGCAGAAGGCACAGGTTTGGCTGAACCAATACCAGTGCTTGCCTCATTTCTTCTCTGGTTAGTAGAGAGATTTGTCAGCAGACCTGTCTCACCTTCTCTTGTAACTTGCAGTCCAAAATGTTCTCAGCTGCTCAGTCAGGATCTGAAATACATCTGCATTTCAAAGACATCTGTTTTTCTTTTGCTTATGACCACCTGCAAGAATCCTGTGCTGCATTAAATTTTACATACAGAAACGGTGGTTGTCTTCAGTACTATCAAAAAGAATCAATTAGATATTCCAGGTCTGACTCAACACATGGCAATAATCAAAGGGTTTCTTATTAGTTAACTCCTAGCAGTTCCTGCAGAGGTTCCTATTAGGTCCTCTGTTTGCAAAATTTCTCCTGCACAAGAATAATGACATATTTTTACCAGCTTGAAGTGGTTTTATATCTCAAGAAAACTTGACTGTATTATCCAGAACTTGATGCAATCAAAACAATTTGCTTTAATCAGTGTAATGATTTTATCGTATCTGTTCCTCTAGACTTTAGACATCATAGACTGGACAGTGCCTTATGATTTAGTAGTGGGCCTTGTAAATACTAAAAACCAGTCATTCGACATGCCTAATGTTAAGAGGGAAACCATGACCTGGGCAACAGTAGGCTGACAGATGCGATGTGACAGCAGTAGAAGGATCTCTCTGTGTCCCTTGAGGTCAAAGGACATCCACCAAAGAGAAGTCCATGTCAGGAAAGGCAGCAAAAAATCACAGAGGGAACTCTGAGACTAAAGTGCAGCCAGGATTAGAAACTGTCTGCATCAAGTAGACACAGGACACTACTGCAAGGAGTAGAGACTGAGTGCAGGCAAGATTCAGAGGTGATGGAAACTGAGTAGAAGTTTTGATTATAGTAGGTCAGGGGTCTGTTCAGTCATGAATGGCATGGGAAGGGGGCTAGGATTGATTGCTCACTCTCCCAGAATAACAGGTAGATGATGTCAATGAAAATTTGATGTCCAAAACAAATGAAAGATGCTGTTTTCTTTTTCTCACATCATGTAGATAAGCTGTAATCCTCTTTGCTGAGGGACAGCAATGTTAAATGTTTGTATTTGTTCAAAGGAAGGCTTGAATTTCCAGAGAAAAAATCCACTGAGTGTTGAATGAATATTGGGAATATAGAAAGTCTCTGAATTTTGATAGAGGTCAAAAAGTACTTCAGGAACAGATTCATATGCTTGTCTTGCTCTTATTGTCTTTCCTAGACATCTAGTTCTGGCCAGTATCAGTGAGAGGCTACTGGATTTACATGAACATTTCTACCAGCAGAGCTATAACCATTTTCTGAATACAAACCTCGTGAGTGTTTATCAGGTATTTCAAAAATTGAGCAAGAAGCAGAATAATGAAATTTAATTCATCCCAAGCAATGAACTCACAAAAGCTTACTTACCAGTGCCAGTCATTTCGGAAAGCAATCAAACTCAATATGATTGAATTTAATGAGTTTCCTTCTAAAATTACTTTTGAAATGTTGGCTTCTTTATCAGCTGTTGAAAAAAATCTATCTTATGCAAGTGATGCAATGCCTAGCTTGGCTGTTGTGATTGGCTGTGGCAGGTTGAAATTTAATTAGAAAGCTTAACTGCATTTGGTAAACTCCTGAGCTACACCAGATATTTCATAGTAGTAGCCAAGTCTACTACTGAGTCATGCAGATAAAAGGACAGTTACACCCCACAGCTGCATGAACGTTCTCTGAAATGGCCCATCTCATTTCAGGCATGCTGAGGTATCTATGAGAGTTCAGGAGCCCTGCAAATTAAATGGGACTGCCCTCAATGCTTGTGCTCATCCTCCTTAGAGACTGTCAGCTGAGAAAGTCACATTTGTGGTCCTCACTATCACAACATATTTGGATAAATATGTGCACTGGGCATACCCTTAAGTACAGAAAGGCAACACAAGGATGGCACCACACTATCACAATGCTAAACACCAGGGAAATGGATGTTACCATGATATCACAGTTCCCACAACTATTCTCATGCTCTGGTTTTCACAGTCTGCTCTTTACAGCAGCTTTCTCTGACCACAAAGGAAGTGAATAACCTGTCAATAGACCACTTTGGGACACAGCAAAGTAAGGGGAGAGAACAGGCTCCTTTGACATAGAGGGCTGGAGAGAAAGCAATGCTGCACCCTTTGCTGCAACAGGAGGTGAAATTCCCAAAGGGAAGCTGGCAGGGGTAGAGAGGTCAGCAGAGCAGGAGAGGCACTTGATCCCCATCCATAGCTCCAAGAAACCCCTTTCTTCAAAAATGCTAACAGTTCTGTTGTACCTGGCAGTAAACATGATCCCCTTCAGTGTCATTTGCTGTGACATATCCTGAAGATACTGTCTGTCATAAGTGCAAGTACAGTTTGATGTTAATCATATTTTAGGATAGATTCTCCCCTAGCCCCTTCTTACTCTTCTTGAATCCTCTTGAATTGAAGAGTTGTGAAAGACAAGTCAGTCCTTCTGAAAGTTTGACCTAGATTCTAGGCTTTAAACTAGTAGCTTTAAAGGCCAAGGCAGAGCCTATGACACTGATATGGGACTGGAGCCATCTGATGTCCATACTGCTGCTCGCTGCGTGACTTCAAGGCAATTCAAGCACTAAATTTTGTTTCAATTTCTACTTGGCCTTCATCACATATTGCAATGAGAAAGACCACATCTGAGAGGAATGAATGCAGTCCTCTCACATCAGAGAGAAAAGAGACTTTTTTGAGTCATGGCTGTTGTCTCAGATGCTTGAAGTGGAAAGTTCATCAGATGGAATTTTTTGGTTTGGTTGTCACAGGGGAGATTTGCTGAACAATCTGAAATGCTTCTCCTGTTTGCTTTAGGACTTTGAGTCCCACTTTATCTAAAACTTGGCTAGTCTTGGCATGTGATGCTGCAGGTGAAATTTAGGTCTGAAACATGAATAATTATTCTAAATCACAACACACACACCTGTCAAAGGTAGCTTCTGCAAAGGCAGAATGTGAATGATGATTTGCAGTGTTAATTGCTTTTAGTGCTAATTTTTACAAAGACTATTAACACAAACTTGCTTTATGTTAACACTGAGCATCAACTTAGGCTGTGGCTCTCCTTCTCTCAGGATTTCTGGTAGGTGAAAGATGCAAAAATATCAGGTAAACACCTGCTCTGACATTTTGTTCTCTACAGTACCGTGACCCTTACCAATCAATGAGTCTTAGGTGATCTATGGGGACAGGTGATGTTGACATTTCAGGCACATTTCCTATGTTAAGCAGCCCTCTCTCCTATACGGTATTCTTGAAATGATTTCCTCTTCACAGCCACATTTATGCAACTGGGATGAAATGCAGCATAAATAAAAGTATGCTTTTTACCCAGGATCCCAAACAGTACAGTTTGCACAGATTTTATAAAGTGTGTGTCTACATGAAGGCATTCTGATATCCTCAATGCAGCCGCCTGCCTTGCAGGAGCCAGGCACCCAAACAGCCACAGGAATGTGCTGGGGCAGCTTCCCATGGCTCAGCTCCCAGGCTTTGGGCAAGGACTCCATCACTTCTGGTGCCTGCAGGGGCAGACAAAACCTGGGTCACCAGCACACGGCATACAGCATTTTTTTTACCAGTCTTCCAAATATCAGCTTTTCCACATGCTTGGTACTCATGCTTGAGTGTAATTATCCTCTGTATTTGGACTATGTGTACTGCTGAGAGAAAAATTTGCTCCTTGTATGTGTTTCATTATCAGTTAGTGAAGGATTATTTATATCAAATTAACGTCTGAAGATGACACTGTAAAACAATTACATGCATCTCAGAAAAGATCTGGTTTACATCCAGACACTGCAACACTATAGAACAGATTGATAAAGTACTTTTATATTCTGCCAAAAATGTTGATGTAAATTTAATTTTCTCTTTCCAAAATTAAAGAGTTTTGGAAATCCACGTCAGAATTCAGAGAGACACTCAGACAGGGAAGAATACAGAAACACTGGCCATTATATACTTTAAAAACAGGTCTTGAACATCACCCGTGAAAAGTCTGTAACCTCAGGCTTATTCTGGGCTGAATGTGGATAGGAAATTTTTACTTATCATTTGGACATCAGAAGTTTCTCTGAGGACTTATTTCTTCAGCAATATTTTTAACAATGCAACTCTCTTGTCTCTAAAGACAGAATATTTATGTGCTACAGGATAGAAAAGGAAATGGGGGGGAATAAGGAGCCCAGAAAAGATGCAGGGCCAGAACAGCAGGGCAGAGGTTCTCGGGAGGCTGCTAACAGACCAACAGTCATATCTACCTCTAGCTTAAATTTTGGATAGTTCATACGTGACAAGTTCAGTCATTTCAATTGATTTTTGCATTTCCTTTTAGTTGGAGTTGCCATTTTTTCAGCCTGCTGTATTCCTACCCCCCTCTCCCATCAGAGGTGCCTGCATTTCAAAGTTCAAGTAAATAAATCAGTACACTGAAGAGTTGTTTATATGAAAAATATAAACTAGGAGAATTCTTATTGTACGTATCATAATGGGAATGAAAGAAAACAGCTGTTGTTGCTATTCTACCGAAACATCACTAGATGGCAATGAAAGCCCCAACAATTCTTGTTTACAGGACATTCATTACACCAAATGCAGTAGGCTTAGTCTTGCCGATATTTCATTAAGATTTATAAGAATTCTTTATGAAAGCAAAGCACTTTAGAACACTCATTTATCACACTATGTCACATATGCACTTCTGATGGATACCGATTTCTAATTTTCTCAAGCATCAATATTGTAAATATATAACTCATAAGCTGAGAGGATGCATATCATCCTTGCACTTACTGAGGGTTGGGTATAGTTTTCAAGTGCATCCTTTGGTATCTCTGGTTATAAGTTGGCTTTGTACCTATATAAATGGTAAGATGGTAGATTTATTCATAGGAAACTTTAACAGAGATGGGATTAAACTTAAACATAGGACAAAAAAAAAAAAAAAAAAAAAAAAAAAAAAAAAAAAAAAAAAAAAAAGCTGAGATCTAAATGGCATCTTTGAATCTTCTCCTGCACTCAGTGTGCCAGCTGCCAAGGACCCAGCTAGGGGACTCTGAGCAGAAAACAGATCCAGGCCGTTTATCTCCAATCCACGTGCAGTCACCACAAGAGATGCTGTGACCTTGGAACCTTTTATTTGAATCTCTCTGTGACTGCAGTGATCAGATAAACCAAAACTGAGGTGCAGTCTGCTTTTTTTCACTTCTTTAATTTTCTCAAGGCAGAAGCTCACTCAGTTTTTGCTCATCTCTTGCAAATTATGCCCCAGAATTTTGTTGTCTGGATCTAAGATATTCAGGCAGAATTCTTGTCCATTAAATAGTAAGAAATACTGCTCGAGGAAAGGTTCACGACATATCTAGGTGTCGTAAATATAAGGCTGGTAAACAGATATTTGTTGATACTCAGTTCTCAATTATTTTTTGAATAGGTAACTAGTGAGTGAATCTGGGAAGCATTCTGACAGTTCAGTCATAGGACTTAAGAATGGGAAATGATTTCCCTTAAACCAGAGAATATGAGGAAGGTTTGTGTGATGAAAAATGGGAGCATATCATAAAATCATAGAATCATAGAACTGCCTGGGTTGAAAAGAACCACAATAATCATCTAGTTTCAAGCCCCCTGCTATGTGCAGGTTGCCAACCAGCAGACCAGGCTGCCCAGAGCCACATCCAGCCTGGCCTTGAATGCCTCCAGGAATGGGGCATCCACAGCCTCCTTGAGCAACCTGTTCCACTGTATTACCACCCTTTATCCTGAGGTCCTAGCAAATTCCCTGATATTCTCATGGCCTTAGTCTCTCATATTCTCCTCCTGTGTGTTTTTATTATGCCTTTAGCTTATTTAATTAAATATTTTAAATCGGACTGTTTTAGGCAGTGCTGTGCAGTTTCTGATAGGCCGCAGACATATTTTGGGTCTCCTGAACATTTCTGAGTCCATGGCAATCGTCTGGGGACCTCTGTGATTGTTGTCATTGAATGATAACCTGCAATCACAAGGTACAATCTTTGAAGATTATTTGTAAGTCTCCAATCCTATGTTGACTTCTTATAGTTAATAATAAAAATTATTATGATACAACGCTAGGAGCTGTTGTTAAAAATAGTAATAATTTCTCCCTCACAAATGACACAAAATTCCTTTTTGCTAAAAACACAATCCCCACATCTCCCAAACTGGAATGACTAAGCTATGATTCAAAGATCACCACAACATCTTGACTGGGATGAGGGGAGAGAGGGAAATTTCATAATGTAGGATTTCTTACTTTAAAAAGAAATGGTTTCATTTCAAATGTAGCTTCTTCATTGTATTTTTTACCAAAACGTCACTTTCTTTTTTTTTTTTCCCAGTGTGTAGATTCAAAAGAGAATATGCATGACATTGGTGCTCTGATGGTGTAACTGAGCTCATGGCCCACTCCCAGCAGGCAGAGTCAGACCCACCAGGTGCTGAGCAAAATCAGAAACTCTGTCACAGGAGTCTGAGGGGACAGAACGGGTTGCAACTAGAGGTAACAGGAAAGGATGACACTGTTATGCCAATAAAGATTGCAATGCATATTATCAACAAACAAACAAGCAAACAAACAAACAAACACACCAATTATCCTTGAAAAAGAAAAGCAAAACAAAACAACACACACTAAAAAGCACTGATTCCTAAAGAGGGTTTTTTTTTTTTTTCTGCTGGAAAAGTCAACCCAAACCTCCTACCAGGTGTCAGGTGGAAACAATATTGAATTATTTGTGCTTATTTTATTGAAATAATTAGTGTTACTAAAGTAGGAAAGTGACTTTGCCCTGGAAGGCACTGTTGAAAAATAGAGACCTACTAAAGCAAATTTTACACTACATTTTGAATATAATAGTGTCTGCAAAGCTTTCAGTCTCTTAATCCTGAAGATTTTTTCTGGATGTGGAGTGGAACAGCAGTGATTCTCAGCACTTTGGGTAGAAGATGTTTACTTCCCTCTAGCTGTAGAGGATGCACTGACTAACTCTCCCTGTTGTACCTTCCCTGCAGAAGCAAAAGCAGAATTCAGTTTACAATTAGTTTAAATTAAGCTCACAATTAGAAGAGTCACCGTATGCACAACATACACAGCCACATACGTGGTAACAGGTATCACACTGTAGATGACAAATTAAGCATTAATAAAATGAAAATGCCCTGCTCACACATAGCTCTCACACAACTGTAACATCTGCAAGAGAAGAAAAGAAAAAAAGAACTTCAAAATCCCAAAAGTCACAGTAGTTACAAGGAAAAATCTTAAAATGTCTTTTCATTACTTGTTCTATAGCATGCCAAACACGTGTTAGCTCCATAATGCGGCCTCTACAGGAGCCCAATGAATCTGGCATTCTGAAGTGTTCAGTGTCTCAGGGTAGCACCTTGCTGAGACTGTATGAGAAACAGGGCCTTCCATTGTATCAAGATCTTATACAGCTTAGAGTGGGTGTCATTTGCAAAGTTGCAAGTGGATATAATTAGATTGGAACGTGTATTGTACAGTTCTTGAAGTCAGACTTGCAGCACTAACCTTTAGTTAAATTTTATTGCTGAAGTCATAAAAATTAACAGAAAATCATACATGCATTTGTATGAAAATCTCAAATCCTAAGGTTTATTTTGTTAAAACGTACCCTATCCTCCTTTCTCTATGTAATTTTTTGATCTGATTATGAATAAAATACAATATCATTGGTGCAATGCTAAAGACTAAACAGCTCTTTTGTTTCCTTTCTTCCTTTCTTCCTTCCTCTCTCTGTTTCTCTCTTTTTTCTTTTTCTGTGTTAAGGGTTCATTCTCTTCACTAACAAATTGATTTCTGGTAGAATCTGGTGGAACTTTTCCCAGTTTCTTCATTGAGACTGTGATTCTACCCAGCATATTTTTCTCTGTTGCATACTGAAGAAAACAAAACCAAAAACCATTAAAATCACTGTTTCACTGAACTAAGTAGTAAAATTCCAAATGATTTCAGTGGGGACAGGACAACAGCCCACATACTTGTTTCTTTTTGTTATAGCTGGCTTTTTCCCAGGATCAGACTTGCAAATATGACAGCAAACACAGGGATCAATTTCTTTGTTTATGCTGTTTTCTTTTTATCTTTTTATCTGCTCATATCTTTATATTTGGATGTTTGTATTAGCTGGAATACTATTTACAGTCCCGAGAAACAGTACTTTGTGCTTCTGAACTATCCAGTTCTCCTATTCAAAAAATGAACAGTATGTCCATCACTCTTTTTCTTTCCAGTTTTTGCATTACCAGACAGGTTTATACTTTTCATAATTAAGAGAAGCATTTACAAAAAATACTGTAACAGTAAGAGCTTCATGCAAGCTGAGTCCATTGCTGTAATGCAAGAGAGTAGTCTACGATCTGGAGAAATGAACAGTGAACAGGTAGCCAGCTTGGGCAGTCCTGGAAGAGACTTCACTCCTGAAATTTAGATACCATTTTCAGTGTATCACTAAAGTCTTTCAGCTTGTCCTGGCTTCACAGCCTTCTTCGGGAAGCAACCTTGACTGGGAAGGGATGCTGATATCTTCATTATTCTTCTCTTTGAAGGGATTAATTCTCCATCATAGATGCTGAAATTTATAACTTATATCCTGGACTGTACCTGTTAGAATTTGCCAGATCCAGTAGCCCATTTGAATCAATGCTGACATAATCTCATCTCTTCAGTTCTGGCTAGTGGTGAGGCTGAACATGTGCTCTCAATAGGCATGGACACACATATTTGGTACATAGATCAAGCTATGTACATGCATGATTGGTCATAACATAGACAGAAAACAGAACACTAAGCAAATTCAACACAAGTGAACTTATCCTGTCCTCCTCTCTTGCTAATCAGGTTGAAAATCTGTTGATGAAACATATGTGCATAATACATATGCTTATGTCCATAGGTCCCCTTGCATCCCAGTGTCCCCAGTTGTTGGCACTGGGACATGGAACTCCCAAGGCCGCAATCCCACTTCAGTTGCCAGTACTCTGCACACGCATACACACAGACATAACTGTGATAATCCTTGCACACTCTATCTGTTCAGTAGCTGGCCCTAGACCCCTGTTCAGACACATACACACACATACAAATGGGTTGCTCCAGTAGCTGGTTCTGATCAAAGGCCCTTCCAGCAGCCAAATCTCAGACCCCACAGTGTCTCCAGTAGCCATTATGGACCCTGTGGCCCCTCTGATCCCCATCTCTCTCTCCAGGATCTGGCCAAGCAGGCATACAGGCAGTGGAGACCCCTGGTACCCCCGCAACAGCAGCACTCAGGTCCAGACAGGCATACCTGCAGCAAGGAAAGGAATTGGAAACAGAGTTTAGTAACCAGTTAGGGCGAAAGTGGGGATTAGATGCAGGGCATGACCAGACAAGTGTACCAACCAGTAAGTTCTTTGCACTTGACCAGGGTTTTTTACCTCCTCTCTTCTCTGTTTTTCCATACTTGCTCCCTTTCAAACAACTTTGATCCCTCCCTTTGCTTCAGCTTTGGTATCTTTAAATACTCCCAAACAAGTTTTTTACACACCTGAAATATACGTTGTAACACAACATAATGGCTCTCATACCCTTGCAGGCAGAAGCTCCCTAACCTCTCTGTAAGGTGGAGTTTGGGCAGTGGAGCTGACTGTCTTCCTGTGGGAGCCCAGGGAGCTGGTGCTTGACTGGCATTGGTCAGATCACCAAATTCTTCTGCTTCAACATTTTTACAGAGATTAGCCTTAAATCACATAACCTGAAATTCCTGTTTTGCACAGAAAACATCATGCCCCAGCCTGAAGTGAATATTAGTCAAAGGTCTCACTGTTACCCAGCAGAAACCTGTGTCTATTGGCACCATGGCTTTGCCAGATAAAACATCATCCTAACAATAGCATCCCAAGCTTTAATTTCTGCAGATAACTGTGGTGCCTTCAGAACTTTACAGACAAGGAGGGCTGTTTCTGCCCTCATCAATACACTGACGATGGATCAGAGCACAAACAGAAGCCCCATCTCCTTACAGGTGCCTGAATAATCAGAACACTAAGCCATTCTCATGTCTGTAATCTCGATTGCTCCCACTGCTCTGATAAGCCCACAACTTCCAGTACAACATGCACAGCTGTGCACACAGAAAGTCTGGATGCTATTCTGAGAATTTAGGCTTGCCCCTTCAATCCCCTTCAACAGAAGGGGTAGAACCCAAATTCTTTCATCTTGAATGCTAACCCCTAAAAAGATGTTTGCACAAGAGGAAGAAAAGAAGCACTTAGCAACACTCTCTTGAGTCATGCATTTGGGAGCCATCTAGCTATTCATTACAGTATAAATTCTTACCAGGTTGAGTCCCAGGCTGAGAAACACCCCTTACAGGTCACTACATGGCTTAATGTGAAATAACTGCTAAGGTTTTTTTAGCTGACATAACATCCAGGGTAAAACATCAAGCATCCAGGTAATTTTTTTACATTGGAAACATCAACATTTGTGGACTTCAAGGATCTTGAGGATTAGATGGCAAATTTTTTTTAGGAGCTGGATTTTGAACGTCTAACTACAAAGAGAATTTGGAATGAAGTGACTAAGACAGCCTACCTTCTGTATCTGTGAAGCCTATCTTGTATCTACCTCGTAATCTTGATGGTTCTCTGAACATACAGACTAAACATAGGCTCCCAAGCAGATGCAGAAATGCTCTCAGCAGACTGTAAGCTTTCACACCCCCATCCAGCACATGTGCAGATACATCTCCAAAGAGTGCAGATAAGAGTGCTTGCATCTGGCATCCATTCCAAGAAGCAAACACAGCTTCTGATAGTGAGTCATGCAGTGAGTCATCAACTGAACACAGATATTACCTGGGTTTCTAGAACTTCACCATAAGGAATATAAGATATTTCTTTGTTCACTTTACTACAAGAAAAATACATCCAACGCTTCCAACTAAAACTGTCACCTTTTCTTCTTATGCTGTGCAAGTGCATCCAATGGCCCTTTCTAAATCATAATTATTCCTTAGGGGAAAAAAGTAAGAAAAGTTGTCTTATCACAGAATCACAGAATCACAGAATCACCCGGGTTGGAAGGGACCCCAAGGATCATGTAGTTCCAACCCCCCTGCCTAGCAGGGCCACCAAACATACACATTCAGATCAGGTTGCCCAGGACCCCGTCCAACCTGGCCTTAAACACGTCCAAGGACGGGGCATCCACAACCTCCCTGGGCAGCCCGTTCCAGGGCCTAACCACTCTCCTAGTAAAGAACTTCCCCCTAACATCCAACCTAAATCTTCCCTCCTTCAACTTAAAACCATTTCCCCTAGTCCTGCTGTTATCAGCCCTTCTGAACAGTTTACTCCCCTCCTGGGTGTAGGTTCCCTTCAGGTATTGATAGGCTGCAATGAGGTCACCCCGCAGCCTTCTCTTCTCCAGGCTGAACAAGCCCAACTCCCTCAGCCTGTCCTCATAGGGGAGGTGCTCCAGCCCCCTGATCATCTTAGTCGCCCTCCTCTGGACCCTTTCCAAAATCTCAATGTCTTTCTTGTACTGAGGGCTCCACACCTGGACACAGTACTCCAGATGGGGCCTCACAAGAGCCGAGTAGAGAGGGACAATCACCTCCCTGTCCCTGCTGACCACCCCTCTCCTGATGGAGCCCAGGATCCCATTTGCCTTTCGAGCTGCCAGAGCGCACTGCTGGCTCATGTTCAGTCTCTCGTCCATCAGGACCCCCAGGTCCTTCTCTGCCGAGCTGCTCTCAAGGACCACTCCTCCCAGCCTGTACAGGTGCCTGGGGTTCTTCCGGCCCAAATGCAAAACCTTGCACTTTGCCATGTTGAACCTCATCAGGTTCACCCGAGCCCAGCCCTCCAGCCTGTTGAGGTCCCTCTGAATGGCATCCCTTCCTTCCACTTATCTTGATTAATTTGCAGATGTACTCTATTTAGTTTATAGTTATGAAAGAGATTGTGAAAGAAAAGTTTAATTTGGGATAGCAAATCAGTATTTCTGTTTCCAAAAGAAAAATATCTTGGTGTCTCTATGGAAAGACTGTTATCCTTGTTCTACCACAAGAGGTTGACTCTAAAAATATCCCCAACTAATATGAGCACTGTAATAATTTATATTATTTTTGTTAACCAAGGCTCTTAGTGCTCTTCATAGATTCTATTGATAAGTTTTCTTACAGCCTTGTGTATGAGATGAACACTACTTTCCCCATTTTCTGTGTAAATAAACAAGCTCAAGCAAGGTTAAATGACAGCTGATTTGAGGAAAGTCTCAATCCTAAATTGCTGTTGTATCGCACCACAGGAAGAAAGGGCTGATATCAGAAAATCCCAATGCTATTTTATAGTAAAAATGCACAAAATGACCTACATGTGGATTAGCTATTCACTTACAGAGTCATCCTCCTTCAGACAGAATCCCTATGTAATCAGCCTGGAGTTCATGTATCATGCATTTTTAAGAACCAGAAGGTAGATGAACTTCCCTCTTTCCCCTTAATCAAACTGTCCTAGGAAAGTTACATGGGGTGGTTTTGTAGTTTAATGAGTTCTTGGTAATTGATTGGAGGTTCTCATTGCAAACATGATGCAAAATGAGCCAACTCAGGCTTCAGTGTGGGTTAATAAAAGAAAAAATATTTTCCCTGGCACTTGCTGGGAAAAGAGTGAGCACCTATGCAATCACTTCCTTCAGCTGATGTTAAGATTCAGAAATCAGAGTGCCTAAGCCATTAGAGAAAAAAACAGTAACTCCCCTCATTAGGATGCAGCTGTGGTGGCTGCCCTTCAAGAGTAATGGCATGTGTAGTGCTGGCTGCGTTCTGTTTCACAGAGGAGAGAGGGTGATTATGCAGAGTCACGAGCTCACTTTGCAGATGAAGAAGTAATATTAATGATGGGGCTCTTGGAAACAGAGAAGCACTTTCAAAGATTTCCTTGTAGCAGATTATACTGTCAGATCTGAATAAAAGCTTGTTATGTACTAAGAGGTTTTGATTTTAGTGGGCATTTTTTATGTCTTTACCTGCATTATGTTGTACCTACTATAATGCGTTATAAGAACCTACATCACATCTATCTTGTAACTGCCTTTCTCTTCAGAAAATAAGCCCTGGCACTGTGCTGGCATTAGGTGGATCCCATGGTTGCCATCTCATTTCAGGGCTGCTTTGAGGCATAGGTGAATGGGCAGATGTGTAGAGCAGGAGGTCAGGGGCCAGTTGCAGGATGCATGACCCCATGTATGCCGTAACCACCCCAGAGTCACCCTCCATCACCCAAGATGTGCACAGACTGCAAGTCCTGCTTCACTGGTTTCTGTCCTCAGCTATTTATCCCGTCCAATAAACTCCATCACCTTCTTTTTAAAAGAAGGTGAAAAAATTCAGGGTTGTTTGCCCTGATGAGGAACCTGAGATGAATCTGCATGACCCTCTGTGCTGCTTTCTTTCTTCTCAGTTGCTATGACCAGCTATCCTGGTTTGCAGACATTCCTGCATTGAACTAGTCAACAGGATGAAAGAGGCTTAGACTCCTCTGCATTTTGCTTTGATATCTGGAAACAGAAAAATACTTTATTCTGGCTTCTGCTACAGATAATCAGCTAATAAATCCAAGGGCAAAGACAAACACTACAGTAAAGGAGAAACAACGGCTCAATTTCATGTTCTTTTTCTTGTATTGTATGGGAACTGCTGAATCACAGCCTGGAACTCTGATCACCTGAAGCAAGCAATGAGTCAGCCAGTCAGCCATGGGAGCACAGATGAATTGCCTTCACCTGTGCTGCCGGCAGGTGAAGTCAGGCTCCACCCCTCCTAGACCCATTTAAGAGCTGACTACAAAGGGGGAAGGATCTCTTCTGGTGATCCTTCCTATGGAGTTTCATAGTGAGCTCAGGATATGGCTAAGTATTCTATCCTTTCGGTTTTGGTTTGCTTAGCTAAACTCTCTGGTGTATTTTATTATTATAGCATCTGTACATCCATTGATTATACACATATAAAACAATAGAAATTGTTCTAAGTTTGCAAGAGTGAATCAAGAAGCTTCTGAGAAGCTGAACACCTTGAGGATCTGCAGCCTCACAATTGAAAACCAATCTTGATTAAGCTAGTATTGCACCAGCCCTTTGGTTCCTCTATGGGTACAGGAGAAGGAAGTGCCAGTAAGCTTCATCCTAGACTGATTCTTGTGGAATAGAACTAGAAGTAGGCAGGAGTCACAGAATCACAAGGTTGGAAACGACCTGCAAGATCATCTAGTCCAACCACCCTCCCATTCCTATCAGTGCCACAAGCTACTAAACCATCTCTCGTAGCTCCTCATCCAGGCGCCTCTTGAACACTGCCAGGGATGGCGACTCCACCACCTCCCTGGGCAGCCATTCCAGTGCCTGACCACCCTCTGAGAGAAAAAGTTTCTCCTAATATCCAACCTAAACCTCCTCTGGTATAACTTCTTGCCATTTCCTCGGGTCCTACTATTTGCCTGGGAGAAGAGGCCAGACCCTTTTGCACCACAACCTCCCTTCAGGAAGTTGTGAAGTGCAATGAGGTCTCCCCTGAGCCTCCTCTTCTCCAGACTGAACAATCCCAGCTCCTTCAGCCTCTCCTCATAAGACTTGTGCTCCAGACCCCTCACCAGTTTCATTGCCCTTCTCTGGACACGCTCCAGGGCCTCAATGTCTTTCTTGTAGTGAGGGGCCCAAAACTGAACACAGTACTCGAGGTGCGGCCTCACCAGTGCTGAGTACAGGGGGATGATCACCTCCCTGCTCCTGCTGGCCACACTATTTCTAGTGCAGGCCAGGATGCCGTTGGCCCTCTTGGCCACCTGGGCACACTGTCGGCTCATGTTCAGCCGAGCATCAACCAACACCCTCAGGTCCCTTTCCTCTTCACAATCATCCAACCACTCATCCCCAAGCCTGTAACGCTGCCTGGGGTTGTTGTGGCCAAAGTGCAGGACCCGACACTTGGCCTTGTTAAACCTCATCCCATTCATCTCAGCCCAGCGATCCAGCTTACCTAGATCCCTCTGCAGGGCCTCCCTGCCCTCAGGCAGATCGACACATCCTCCCAACTTGGTGTCATCTGCAAACTTACTCAGGGTACACTCAATCCCTTCATCTAAGTCATCAATGAAGATATTAAACAGGATGGGCCCCAGTACCGACCCCTGGGGGACAACACTTGTAACAGGTCTCCAGCTGGACTTCACTCCATTGACCACCACCCATTGAGCACGGCCCTCCAGCCAGTTCCTTATCCAACGGAGTGTAAAACTGTCCAAGCCATGGGCAGCCAGTTTCCGCAGAAGGATACTGTGTGAGACCATGTCAAAGGCTTTGCTGAAGTCTAGGTAGACTACATCAACTGCTTTTCCCTCATCTATCAGTTTGGTCACCCAGTCGTAGAAGGAGATGAGGTTGGTCAAACACGACCTTCCTTTCATGAACCCATGCTGGCTGGGCCTGATCCCGTGGACAAGCTGTGTAATCTCTCCCAGGAGGATTTGTTCCATGACCTTCCCCGGCACTGATGTCAGGCTGACAGGCCTGTAGTTCCCCGGATCCTCCTTACGGCCCTTCTTGTAGATGGGAGTCACATCAGCAAGCCTCCAATCCTCTGGAATCTCTCCAGTCAACCAGGAGCGCTGGTAGATAGCCGAGAGCGGCTTAGCAATCACCCCCGCCAATTCCCTCAGCACCCTAGGATGAAGCCCATCCGGTCCCATGGACTTGTGACTGTCCAGATGGAGGAGGAGCTCTCTAACTGTCTCCACCTCGATCTCCGGGGAGATATGCTGCATGTCAGCCCAGATATCCAGATCAGGGCACAAAGTGCCCTGAAGATAGCTGGTCTGACTATTAAGGGCAGATGTAAAGAAGGCGTTGAGGACCTCAGCCTTCTCCTTGTCATCTGTGGTCACATTCCCTGCCGCATCAATTAAAAGACAGAGATTATCCTTGGGTTTTCTCTTGTCATTGATATATTTGTAAAAGGATTTCTTATTCTGCTGTACTGCAGTGGCCAATCTAAGTTCGAGATGGGCTTTCGCCTTCCGGACTTCCTCCCTGCATTCCTTTGCAACTTCCTTGTAATCTCCCCTAGTAGCCTGTCCCTTCTTCCACAGGACATAGACTCTCTTTTTCTTCCTGAGTCTTGACAGTAATTCCCGGCTCATCCACACTGGTCTTCTCCCCCTACGGCTCGCCTTACGGTATTCAGGGACAGCCTGAATATAGATATATAGAGAGAGTCCTAAAGTATAAGAGTCCTAAAAATCATTATAGGACTTTCTGAAACGTCCTTCCTCAGTTCACATTTTTTCCTCTTTTGAGGGATTTTCTACTATTGCAGGTAATATTCTATTTTGTATTCTATATATATATATTTCCTGGTGGAGGGCTCTGTTATAGACTACCTAACTAGGATGAAGAGACAGACAAGGCACTTTACAAGCAGTTGGCAGAAGTTGCGCAATTGCCAGCTCTTGTTTTTATGGGAAACTTCAACTTCTTCAATACATGATGAAATACATAAATGAAATTCAGTACAGACTAGAAGAAGCAGTCTAGGAGGCTTCTAGAGTGTATGGAAGACAACTTTATGCCACAGCAGGTAAGAGAGTCTATCAGCAGAGGTGCCCTGATAGACCTGCTATTCATAAACTGAGAAGGACTGGTGGAAGATGTGAAGGTTGGGAGCTGTGTTGGATAGAGTAACCATGAGATGATTTCTCAATCCTTGGTGAAGTCAGGAGTGGGGCAGTAAAGCTGCTACCTTGGACTTGCAGAGGGCAGATTTGGAGCTGTTCAGGCTGTTGGTAGGGAGAGTACTTTGGGATTCAGTCCTGAAGGGGTAAAGAGGTCTAGGAAGGCTGGTCGCTTGGAAGTCTTAAAGGTGCAGCAGTAGGCTGTCACTCTGTGCTGCAAGACAACCTGGTGGAGAAGACCAACATGGATGAACCAGGAGCTTTTCCTGAGGCTCCAGGAGAAAAAGAGAATCTTTCACCTGCGCAAGAAGGGACGAGCAACGTGGGGAGAGAACACAGAAGTTGCCAGGATGAAATTAGGTGAAAACCTAGGTTGAAATCGACTGTTGGGGTAAAAGAGATCAAAAAACATTTTTACAAATGCATTAACAGTATGTCGAGGGCTAAGGAGAATCTCTGTGCTTTAATGGATGCAGCAGGGAACGTGACCATTGAGGATAAGGAAAATGCTGAGGTTCACAGTGCTTTCTTTATATCTCTCTTTAGAAGTCAGACCAGTTATCCTTAGGGTGCTCTACCCCTGAGTTGGAAGTCTCAGATGGGAGCAGAATAAAACCCCCATGATTAAAATGGGTACAGTTAGAGACTTACTGCTCCACCTGGACTGCCACAAGTCCATGGGGCTGAATGGGATCCACCCAAGGGTGCTGAGAGAGCTTGGCAAAGGTGACAGCCAAGCCACTTCCCACCATCTATCAGAGTTCCTCTTCAGTCAGAGAGGTCCCAGAGTATTGGAGACTTGCCAGCATGACTCTCATGTACAAGAGAAGTCATAAAAAGGATCTGGGGATCTCCAGGCCTGTCAGCCTGACTTCAGTGCCAGGGAAGGTTATGGAGCAGGTCATGCTGAAGGAGATCACATGGCGTGTGCAGGACAACAGGGGGATCAGGCCTAGCCAGCATGGATTCATGAGAGGCAGGTCCTGCTTGACCAAGCTGCCCTCCTTCTCTGATTGCGTGACCCGCCAGCTGGATGAGGGAAAGGCTGTTTTCGTAGTCTACCTAAACTTCAGCAAAGCCTTCAACACTGTCTCCTACAGAGTTCTCCTGGAGAAGCTGGTAGCCTGTGGCTTGGACACATATGCTCTTTGACAGGTAAAGAACTGGCCGGATGGCTGGGTCCAGAGAGTGGTGGTGAATGGAGTTAAATCCAACTGGTGTTTGGTCACAGATGGTGTTCCCCTGGGTCAATACTGAGGCCTGTCTTGTTCAATATCATAATTGATGACTTGGATGAGGGCAGTGAGTGCACCCTTAGGAATTTTGGAGATGACATTAGAGAGTGTCGATCTGCCTGGGGATAGCGAGGCCCTACAGAGGGGTCTGGACATGTTGGATTACTGGGCTGAGACCAATGGGATGAAGCTCAACAAGATCAAGTGCCAGGTCCTGCACTTTAGCCGCAACAATCCCAGGCAACACTACAGGCTTGGGGCAGAGTGGCTGGAAGACTGTGGAGGAACCAGACCTGGCCCCCGTTGGCCCTGGGGGTATTGGCTCGATTAAATATTAGCCAGCATTTTGCCCAGGTGGCCAAAAAAGCCGGTGGCATCCTGGCTTACATTAGAAATAGTGTTGCCAGTAGGTGCAGGGAGGTGATCTTCCCTCTGTACTCAGTTCTGGTGGTGCTGCATCTTGAATACTGTGTTCAGTTCTGGACCTCTCACTACAAGAAAGATATCAAGGCACTGGAGTGTGTTTAGGGAAGGGCAATGAAGCAGGTGAGGCATCTGGAGCACAAATCTTATGAGGAGTGACTGAGGGAACTGGGGTTATTTAGTCTGGAGAGGAGGAGGCTCAGGGGAGGTCTTACTCTCTGCAGCTGCCTGAAGGGAGCTTGTGATGAGATGGGGATTGATCTCTTCTCCCATGTAACAAGCAATAAGATGACAGAATGGCACCAAGTTGCAAGAGAGGAGATTCAGACTGGACGTTAGGGAATACTACTTCTCTGAAAGAGTGGTCAGGCACTAGAATGGGCTGTTCAGGGAGGGTCACTGTCCCTGAAAGCATTCAAGAAATGTTTAGATGTTATACTGAGTGATGGTTTAGTGGGAAATGTTGGTGATAGGTGGACAGTTGGAGTGGATGATCTTGGAGGCGTTTTCCAACCTTGGTGATTCTATGTTTCTATACATGTAGTTAAAGTGGACTACTACTACAAAGATCAATAATCATTTGTCCAAATGTGTCCGACTGAATTCTGCTTCATTCAAGTGTTTGGTCTCCCATTGATAGTAATGTAAGTAATCTAAGAATCCAGGAACAGAGTAAAACTATCAGTTGTTGGAACTCTGTTTTCTTCAGGCAAAAGTTAGATCATAAGCCTTTCTCCATTCATCTTTTTCCTCTTCCCTCTTGACTAAAACAGAACTCAGAAGGTATATATCATTATGACTCATAGGGAGCAACAAGTGGATGAAAGTATTTTATTAGGTTTCAGAAGTATCATTGAACTAGAAGCAAGAAGAAGCAGGTGAAGTACAGAAATTTACACTGAATTTAAAGGAAAACTCCTTGATCTCAGATCTTCATAGCTAATATAGTACAAACTAAAATAAAGTAAACCAAATAAATGTCTCATATATGGAAAGAAAAAGAAAGCCAGGCACAGAGGTAAGAAAAAAGTGGTCCTGTGAAGGCATCTGCCTTCAGTTTCAAAACTGTTGCTTCCCTCAGGATTTTACTAGTTAGTTTTCAAACAGGAATTATGCAGAATTTTTTGGCTTTGTATCCTCCTGGGTCATCTGTAATATAACTCTAGAAGCTGCTGCAATTATGACCAGTTATTCCTTGTCCATATTTGCACTATTTCTTGTTCATCGTGCTCTTGCTAACTGTGAACTTTAGCAAAGAATACTGTGTGTATGTGTATCAGGCTGTGGTGCATAGATCTTGTCAACAATTTTGAGAAGGACATTTAGTTGGAGCAAGCAATTGCCAAGAAAGAGAATAATTAGTATGCCAACCAGACCACTCTGGAAAAGCAGGTATCCAAAACAAATCTGGCCTGACTTTCAGCATTAGGACATGGTTTTGCTCTAAGCCATGTTTGGAGAAGTCAGTCTGTTCCCTCTGGAAAATGCATGAGACAGGGTTTTTCTAGGGGAAGAAACATAGGAAGTGATGCCATGCTCAGTTCTTCCCTGCAGGGTAGTCACATTCCCAGGGCTATTTGCCTGTGAGACACAGAGATGCTTTGTCTGGGATGTACCACCCTAAATAAACAAGTATTTTAGCTCACATTTTTTCCAGCACTCATCTCATGGCTGCTGGCAGGGATTATTATTTATTTCCAGCTTAGAAATATGTAGTTAGAAATAAGTCCCCTTGCCTTCACACACTCTCATAAATGCACTGTCAGGGCAATTGTTCACACCTACAGAAAGTGTTTTCACCTGGGCACTCTGCAGGGCTGCCTCTGCTCCCTGCTCTGAAAGACTGGCTGAGACATTCAATCTGTATTTACTGGCTAAATGGGTTTGCAGTGCATTGTGACAGCAGGTTCATTTTGCTTTGACTTCTGCTACAACTGCCCCTTGATTAAATAGGCAATTGAGCCAGGCTGTCCTGGAGTCATCTTTTCCTGGATAGAACCCTCTATTTCTCTCCACCTTGCACTCTTTGATGCAATCCAGAGAATGATAATTTTCTGAATTTGAATCCCTTTGATTACTGAGAGCCACGTTTTGCAAAGGGAAGGCAAAATAGAATGTTATAGAAGGTAATAAATTTATGATAAAAACTCATGGTTTTTACTTAGAAGGAATCCTTTGGCTTGTGATTGAATGATTTTGGATACTGATCTGCTAAAAATAGTATGGTGTCTTGAATTTTAGTGACAGGTTTGTTATTACAAAGACAATGCTTCAGGTTGCCTGAGATAATGTAGTTTAGTAGGTCATGCCCTTGAGGGCTTTTTAAATGGGAAATAACTTCTATTAAACCACAAATAAGTTAATGAAATACTAATTTCTCATTCTCTTTGGCAGAAAGAACACCAAAGGCACTCTGACGTCAATCAACGTTTTATTCTATGAGCAGAATTTTGCCTCGCACTTAAGTGTAAATTAGTCTGTGACATCTTCCAGATCTTATTTTGTAGTCATTATCTGTGTGATCTTGTGTTCCAAGGGAGGCAAGTGCCTCCTGCCACAGGTTTCCCTTGCAGCACCTGGGCTCTGTAGCCTTATCCTGACAATCAACATCTCTCACTGGTGACATACTCTGTTTATTGCTGCAATGGGATCAACCAGTTCCACTGCAAACAACAGAAGTGAACAGGTCTGTGATACTCCCCCAAAAAAGTCACATGTGAGAATTGTCCAAGACAGAAAAATGCAAAAATATCATTAGTTCTAAGATCACAGATAATGAGCTTTCTGATACTACCTACAAAGGGTACACGAGAAGGAATGAGGTGCTTCTGTGCAGCTTCTGCATGATTGAAGGCTCCAGGAAAAGCATTGTGGGGTTTGGACAGAATTCCCTGAATTTCTGACTTAATGATTGTGAGCTCACTTGTCTGTGTCAGTGTGTTCTGACTGCAACATGTAGTCGATTCTGGCGTACTGGGAACATTCCATCTTCTCTCAGGAGACAGAAAAGCCATTTGAGGGTGAATGATGCTTGAACAGACAGAACCTCCTGCACAGGCTGTGAACAAGCTGCCACAGCAAAGCTTTGCAGCAGCACTGCCTTCCCCCATTTCCTCCTGCCCACTGACTGAAGCAGCAGAACTCCCTGAACAGTGATGGCACTTCTTATGGTTGCCAGAACTGAAACTGAACAGCTTCCAGGAGGTGAGAATGGCTGGAGGAAGAAGAAAAAGATGCGAAAAAATGGTGATCCATGCTGTCACTTGAGTGAACGTGCTCTGAGTGAACACACTGCTTTATCTAAAGTCTCAGTTCAGGGACTCAGCCTAGGGCAAGACTTGAGGGGAAGGGTAAAGGCAGGCATGTTCAACTTGCATGTCGCACAGCCCATCTTATGGCCGCTCCCTGCCATGCAAACCATTGTGACGGTGGTTCTTCCCAGTTGAGTGGACCAGTCCAGCCCTGGGTGTACGCTCATTGTTCACACTGGCACTGGTTGGGTTGAAACCAGGACGTGAGGAGGGTGCAGAGCTAACTGAAGTTATGGCAAATAACTGTACGCATTCTGATACATTGGCTAAATGCAGTCCTGTGAACAGCAAGAAACATGCAACTGTGCTTTCCATTTTGATAAAAGAATTCGAGAATAGGTTTCAAGATTTCTGAAAAAAAAAAAAATCTTTTTTTTGTGTGTGTTTTTGTGGCTCCATTGTCAGTTGACATAAATACATTACTTGTGAATTTTCAAATGGAATGTACAGAATTACAATCAGATATTCAACTCAAAAATCAGAATGTGTCTCTTTACCAGACCTTCATAAGCCCCATTTTACCGAAGAGAAATACAGTTCACTTCACAGTCACCCCTTACTCACATCACTGCTTTTGGCAGTACACACGTTTGTGAACAATTATTTTCAAGGATGAAGCAAAGGAGGAATAAAATTTCATCAAAAAATCTCTGATGAGTACCTTGAGAGCTCACTGAGAATGGTAACCACTGCCATCAAACCAGCCTAGCACTGTAGTTTCACAAAAACAGTCACATCCCACTGTTTCTGTGGTTTTGTTGCTCTCTTTTGTATGTGTTTTAACTAAAAAAAAATTAAAGTAAGTTTTGTAACTTGTACACATTAATTATATACGTTACAAGGGCTGCTCCAAAAGTAATGCTTCCATTTCTATTATGTCAGCCCACAACAACGTCAAAGGCAGATCTTGGTGGTATGGCAGTAGAGGCTGAACCTTCCTGTCAATATTCCATTACATTTCGTTACCATGTGACATTTTCTGTGTAGAAAAAATGGCACCCATTGACGTTCATCAATACTTGCTGAACATTTTGGAGACCAAACAGCGGATGTAAGCGCAGTGAGTGCACAGTGTGTTTCAGTAGCAGTGACAGTGGGTCACCTCCACTGGTGCAGATTATTACAAGCCTAGCATGCAGGCTCTTGTTCACCACTAGCAAAAATGCACAGCTAACAGTTGTGTCTGTATCAAAGAATACTGTTTCAGAGTTGAGAATTTGCTTTATCAAATAGCATAATTGTGTTCTTTCTACCTGCTGTAATTTCCTTGGAAATAAATGGGAGGCATTACTTTTGGAGTGATCTATGTATCTGTGGCCCAAGACAATTCCTCTTCCCCCAGCGAAGCTCAGGCAAGCCAAAAGTTTACGTGCCCATGAGTAAAGTGTCCCTGGTGCACAGACTTTTCTCTAGTGTCCTCACTGAGCTGAAACTCAGGCTGTGGGTTAAAGGCTTATTCTCTCCAGAGACCAGCCTGGCTGTGCAGCAGCATCCTGCCTACAGCACACCTTGCCCTGGGAAATGACAGGGCTTCCATGCAGCCTGTGAGCAGCTGGAACAGGGAAAGCATTGCCCAGAGAGCTGAAATTGCTGGGGCAAATAAAGGAATCTCTGCCAAGTTGAATGAACACAGAAGTGTGACACCAGCACATAAAGATAAGGCTGAAACACTATCACTTCTGCAGTCAGTACTACAGCCCCTTGAGGACAGGAGCTTCCCCACGGCTCCATTAAAAAGAAGTCTGCTGAAAAAATATCTGCCTGAAAACAGCTCTAGGCCCAGGAACTTTACTAACCCCTGACAGAAGTCTGAGGGGAAAAAGAATAATTCAGAGGTCAAAGGAATCCTTGCAGGTAAGAATGAGTAGTTCACTATTCACATGTGCTAACTGTTTAAATTCTTTTTAAGCTTTCCCTCAGTAAATAAGGCTTTTCTTTCCCTTTGGCAGAGTGCTTGTCAGTGATGTGTTTTCCATTAAACCCAGTTAGAGAGGCATTTGGCTATCTCAGGTTGCAGGGTGAAGTTTGATTCAGTTTTGGTTTATAATTCCACCAAGGCTTTGAAACCAAGGCTCTCATCCATGGCATTCAAAGTCTAGGACTGTTTCAGAATAATGTGAGATAACAATATTTCCTACATAAAAATAGATGAATAAACAAATAAATACACACACATATATATATATATATACATACAAGAATTATTCATATCATTGTTTGCCATTTGCTCTTCTCCACCTTCCTGGATTCAGATTAGCAGATTAGTCAGTATCATACAATGGGGCATAGAACAGCCTTATTCATATACTCTCAAGCAAAAAGCAAACCTATTACTTACTAGGAAATTCCTGTGAGTATTCTTCATCTGACTTACTCACATGAAAGAGACATAGGAAACATGAAAACATCACTTTTTTGTGTTTTCTAAGATTACAGATGGAGAAAAGTTATGGCTGGAGAGTTGTTTTTCTAGTAGTATGCATTTGGCCACTTCATAAATGCTCTTAGAGAATGCACGACATTTGTGGAAAAATGTCAGGCCGCAGTGTTTACTTTCCAAAGAGATCATGTACTTGTGTTCTTTCAGAATGGCTATTTCTGTTGTACAAGATGACTGATGGCGCATTATCAGTTTATCTGATAGTCTCTGTGTGTTACAGCGACATTTTCTCATGCTATTGCTATTGATTGTTACTATCCATTAGCTTACAAAATTGACTTATGGAGCACTTTAGACATAGAAAAATCAGTTGCTACACAAAAGTGCCCTCTATTTTTATTAATACACTGGAGCTTAATTCCCAAGGGTTAGCTTGACATCACTGATCTACAAGAAATTGTAGCCTGTCTGCCACTTACCTTGTAGGTTTATAGCTGTCTGCGTCTCACAGAGGAGTTAGTACTGTTGGACACCATGTCTCTCCACTGAATATTACAGATTGTCTTTCTGTATGATTATGAAAATAAACTGTGGAATGTAAGTACAGTATAGTCTAACTTAAGCAACATTGAGAGTTATCAGAAAGGTGCTTTTATTATTGCCAGCAAGAATCCCTATCCGCTGCCAGTTCCTGCTCCAGCAGTCACAAGGATGAAGACTGTCCAGCAAAGAATTTTTTTTACACAGGCTATTTCATTGCAAGGAATGAAAGAATAAAAGGAAAGAAAGAATGTGAAAACAAAACAAAACAAAGCATAGCAGCTCAGAAATTTTCCATGTGCTTTTGTTGCTGTTTGCTTCCCTGGCCTTGCTCAGGGCCCAATTCTTCAGGCTGGGAAAAGCAGCCACCCTCACAGGAGGTTTATCAAGTGCTGAGATAAGAGGCAACATTCAGTATTTCTCTTGTCATTGGCATGATACTGCCTGAGTATGGCTTGGCATAGGCGATGGGAGGTGGAAGAGGGGCAGACACTTGGTCTGGACACGGAAGCAGCAGAACCTATGTTCCATCAGTCCCATGCAGACCATCACCGGGTGTTGTATGTAATCTGACAGCAACACTGGAACACTTGATGGCATTTTGTTCCTTCCGGTGGTCCTGAAGGCTCACAGACTCACAGGGAGTAATACAGATGTTTCACAGGTACCAGGAGGGGAAAGTCTGCTCTCCAGGGCAAGATAAGGCTGTATTTCTATCCTGGGCCAACACTTCCGCTTGTACTGGGGCATGTGTTGGCTGCCTGTACCACACCTTCTGGCTGGACGTCTGCGGCTGCGTAACGATATCAGGCACCAAAGGAGGTGTCCTGATCTGCCACAGGGACATGATGGGGGTCCCTTTAGCAATAAAGATCAGAGTGTTGACCACAATATCAGTAGGCCATGTACCTATTACTGGAGGGACTACTGAGCCTCCCACCTCCAATAGTCTCCCCCAAGGTGCAAGTAGGCCACACCACTTAGGTCCTACCTGCACCTTCCAGGGCCATTTTATTTTATGGGTACCCGGCTCTAAATTCTCAGGGGCAGGGAGCAGAAGATTATCTTCATTAGCAATCTGGGGTCTTACCTGATGATCAGTGCCCGTAATTTGGATCCTAAGTGGGGTGGCCCATGTCGTCTGCAACATTCTCAGGGCACTGGGTCTGCCGTCTCGGAGTCTTTCATTCAGGTCCCACAAGGTTTCATACAGTCTTTTTGTCCACCTCTGCAGGGACTGGGAGTCTGTCTTCATGGCAGCCTTAAGAATACCGTTATAACGTTCGATGAGGCCTGCCCCCGTTGGATTATATGGCAGGTGGAATCGCCATTCGATGTTATTTTCTTCTGCCCAGCGCTGTATCGTTGCACCAGTAAAATGAGTCCTTGGTCGCTCTTGATGACTTGAGGTGTCCCGTAGGCAGACATCAGTTTAGTGAATGCCTTGATGATATATGCCTGGTTTGCTTTCAGTACTGGATGGGCCTGCAGTAGCCCACTTGCAGTGTCAATACAGGTCAGGGCGTATCTTGCCCCCTCAAAGTGAGGAAGGGGCCTGATGTAATTGACCTGCCTTTGCTGGAGAGGATTATGTCCCCTAGCAAGATGGGCTGTTGTTTCGGGCAATGATCTCAATCTCATGTTGGAGCAAGCATCGCAGTCTCAGCGTGCCTGGGTGATGTCAGGTAGCTGTATGGGCAGTCCCCACATTGTAGCAGCTGCCCACAGTGTCTTTTGTCCTTGTGCCGTAGCTTCTGATGTAACCAACAGGCGACGTTCTCATGGTAAATTCTCAATCCATTGAACTCGGGCCAGCGTGTCGGCTTTGTCCTTTCCCAGTGCCTGTAGGGGTTGGTGACCAGAGACATAGTAGACACGTACAGTCCTGTGTTTAAGCACATTCCATATGTCTAACTATACATCTCTGCCCGAGATCAGTTGGGCGTGGATAGTCCATTCCTGGGTGGCCCACTGTGCAATGCAAAGAGTGAGCCCCCGTACACAGCCCAACTATCTGTTGGATGTTCAGGATCCCATCACCGGGTTCCTTGGTTATAACCATGCACGCAGCTCGCAGTTCTGCCCACTGGCTGCTCTGACCATCCCCCTCGTCAAACCAGATTGTCTCGGTGGAGGGATGGGATGCTATTGCTCTCACTTTCTCGGGTTGCCCTTGCTGGACCCATCTGTGTACCAGGCATCTTAAGGAATGGGACTTTTCTCCAGTGGAGCGACCAATGTTTCTAGTAATACATCATTGTGTTACTCACTGGGCCTAGGATCTTCTGAAGTTCTTCTTCCAATGGGGATGTGAACAGACTACTCTGAGAATGGAAATGTGGAGGGGAGAAGTCTAGAAGTTGGCTAGAAAGGACAGAAGGTCTTCAAAGCTCTTTGTCATCGTGGAATGCTCTGCCAATGAAGCATGGAGAAATGACAGTCCAGAAGGAAGGGATGCCATGCAGAGAACCTGGGCAGGATGGAGAGGCGGGCCCATACCAACCTCGTGGAGTTCAACAAGGCCAAGTGCAAGGTCCTGCAGCTGGGTGGGGGCAATCCTAAGCACAAACAGAGGTTGGACAGAGAATAGCTTAAGAGCAGCCCTGAGGAGAAGGATTTGGGGGTGTTGGTGGATGGAAACATCAATGTGAGCTGGAAATATGTGCCAGCAGCCAAGAAGGCAAATGGTATCCTGGGCTGCATGGAGAGAAGTGTGTGCAGCAGGGCGAGGGAGATTATTCTACCCTCTGCTCTGCTATGGGAGGTGTGCCAGCTTACAGCAGGGGGTTGGGACAGGGTGATCTTCAAGGTCCTTCCAACGCAAACCATTCTGTGATACCATGATATACAGGTGCATAAATAGGAGGAGATGGAGAAAATAAGGAAACCTCCCCAAAAGTGTGCACTGTGGATGCCATGAGATGGAAGAAGCACCACGGGTGTAAGGAATGAGACAGTTTATTTTGAAAGTTTTACAATTAGTCTTTGATTCAGTGTTATCTTCTGGGTGGTCGTCTGGGGGTCGAGGCAGGAAGGCTGACAGTCTCTGTGGCTCCTAAACTTCCATGCCGGCCTCAGCAGCGCTCGGTTACGCTGCTTCCTTATCTTCTGGATGTGATGTCTGTGGTATTTCTGAGTTGGGCCCATCCATTCCTTTTAGCCTCTTTTTCTGTCCTCATCTTTGGAGTTCTGTTTCACACAATCCATGTGGTTCCTGGAGGCACTGATGTGTGCAGCACTGAAGGTCCTGACTGGGCTGTCCATCTGCAAGTCAGAAGGGGAGGAAGGATGAAAGGACCAGCCTCCTGCCCTGCTTCCCTGTGCAGCTCTCCCCTGCACAGCCCTGCTCACCAGGTTGCTGCTCTGCCAGCCATATCCATGGATGTGGGGCTGCCTGTGTCCCAAGGACTACGAGGAAAGGGCCACCGCAATCAGCAGGTGTGGTGCCAGCACCTGGAGTGGGGTCAGGACTCAGCAAAGCAGCACCAAATGTTGGAGTGAGAGCAGGGGGATTTTTGGGAGCTTCCATGGTCCTGTCAGAGCACGGCCGGCTCCAGTTTGGGGCTGACTAATCTTTTTTGTAGGACACCAGTTTGGAGGAATGAGCTCCAGCACTTGGGCTCATCCGGTCCCATTTGTGTTGGGCTGTCCATCTGCAAGTCAGAGGGGAAGTACAAGAAGAGCAGCTTCCTGCCCTGCTGCCCTATGCTGCCCTCCCCTGCACAGCCTTGCTCACCGGTTTGCTGCTCTGAAAATGGTATCCTTGACCATTTGGGTCACCAATGCCATGTTGACACGAGCACTGCAATCAGCAGGTCCGGTGCCAGCACCTGGAGTGAGGTCAGGACTCAGCAAAGCAGCACCAAAAGTTGGGGTGAGGGCAGGGGGATTTTTGGGAGTTGCCATGGTGCTGTAGGAGCACAACAGACTCCAGTTTGGAGCTGAATTATCTTTTTTGTGGGACACCCGTTTGGAGGGCTGAGCTGAGGCCCTTTTGGTCACCTGGAGCCATTTGTGCTGGGCTATCCATCCGCAAGGCAGAGGGGAAGTACAGGGGGGGAGCAGCCTCCTGCCATGTGTGACGGGCTGCATGCCTGCAGCATCACCTCTCAGCTCCAGACCACATCCAAAATGGCCATGGTATGTGGACCCAAGAAGGGGTGGGGTGATCTCTGTGTGTAGGCTTCTGCACGACCCTGTGCTGCTCCCAGCCTCTCACACTGTTTCCAAAATGAGCTGTTACCCTGAGTCCTCTTTTCCCAGTGCAAGAAGCAGGAGGCTCTGAGCTATGTCTGGCCTTCGGGCACCCAGTGCAAGGAGCTGACTCCATGATGTGCGTTTGTGTGTGTGAGTGCACTTGCATGCATGTGTGATTGTGGCTGCTGGGAGGTAGGCTTTGCACGTAAGCAAACACCATGGGTGCAGAAGCTGAGAGAAGGCTCAGCCGCCTTCTGTATAAACAGCAGGGTGCAGACAGCAGGAGCGCTGTGATTGCCGCCTGAATGAGCGGCAAGCCGCTGAGCTAAAAATGCCCTCAAGACTGCTTTCTGTTCTGAAGAGCTGCAGCAGAGCAGTGATGGGATCTCTCCCGCTTCTCATTTCTCTGCAGATCGTGTGCAGAAACTTCCCCCTAGAGCGCACAGTTGACTTCATGACTGCCATCAAGGAGACCATGCGGAAAGCCAACGGAGTGCGCGTGCGTGCTGCTGGGAAGTGGATGACCACCTTCCTGCAGATGCACGGGAAGGACGTCTGTTGGAACGTAAGAGACTTTCTTTCACGTGTCTTGGACTTTTGCTGGCTGTTGCACTATGACTTGTGCCGTTTGCCCCTTGTGCTCAGGGCGTGGAGACCAGGGTAGCTGGCATGAAATTCAGGCTTAGGACTTGGCAGCATGTCAAGGGAGCAGGCACTGCTCATGCGCTGAATGTCCCTGGTTGGGCCCTGCAGAGTCCAGGATGCAGCAAGTCATTCTTTCTCCTCTTCTTCTCTCAGGTGCCTCCGATCCTCTACATCCTGCGCAGCATCACATCGTTTGCGCAGCAGAGCACGTTCCTGCCTTTCCTGTGCCAGGCGGTGGTCATCCTCACCCGCTGTCACACTGAGGCCGTGATGCACAACTTCTCCCGGCCACTTGGGCCAACGGACAGGTACTGGCACTCCCGCCTTTGCTGTTGCTGCAGAGGGATGTAGGGAGGAGGCAGCTTTTCTTTTTTGTGAATAGTCTCAAGTTGCGACTCTACTTTTTCTAGTGAGACATGGAGGAGAATAAGAGAATTTTGTCTTCAGCGATGGAGCCAATAGAAAAAAGAAGAAAGGATAAGAAGGGAAGGGAGGAGAGGAAAGGAAAAAGGGAATGAAAAGGGAAATTTGAAAGGAGAAAAGGAGAAAAGAAGAGAAGAGAATGAGAAAAGAGAAGATGAGCTTAAAAATTGTACTATTATAATAAAAAAACAAACAAACAAATAAATAAATAGTAGTTTTTTGGGGGCTGCTGCCTTCCGCCGTCCGTCAAATAAATGATCAGTTGTTCATCCCTGAATGTCTGATGGTGCCTTGGCCTTGTCAGTATGAATGTCACTGCCCGGTCTGTGAGAAGAGGAAGGCCATCTTTGGCACCCAGCTTTCCAATGTAATCGGGGGGGCTTTGATCTTTGACTGAATGTAGCCAGGGAGGGGATCCTCAGTGCATCCCGCTTTGAGGCTGGTGATGGTAATGGATGCTGTAGGCCTGAGCTGGATCCCTGGGCAGTAAGGGAGCACCAAAAGTGCAGGATAAGAGAACTTCAGAAGGTAAATGTGCCTCAATGGGAGCCTGCTCATGATGCACAGAGCATGGGAATGGAGCAACAAGTGTGGCAGGTGTGTGTGTGCCTGCAGGGCTGTGATGTCACTGGCATCAGTGAGGTGTGGTGGGATGGCTGTCATGAGTGGAGTGCAGGAATGGAGCAGGCTTCTTGCGGACCTTATAGCGGCCTTCCAGGACCTGAAGGAGACCTACAGAAAAGCTGGGGAGGGACTTTTTCTATGGGCAGGTAGAGTCAGGATGAGGAGAAATGACTTCCAACTGGAGGAGGGTAGGTTTAGAGTAGGGATTAGGAAGGAATTCTTTCCCATGAGGGTGGTGAGCAACTGGCCGAGGTTGGCCATGTCAGCATGGTTTTCACAGCCATTCTCTTTCTCCCATCTCCACCTGCTGGTTGGTCCTGCACTTTTTTGTTTTCTAAGTTATGACAGGACAGACTTCTAGTGGATCAGTCAGAATTGGATATTCAAGATCTAATTTGGATTTTTTATTTTCCTGATCAACAAAATCTGTTAATTCAGGAGTCTGGTCATTGCTTATGAAATGTTAGGAACTTGGCCTATGGAAGATGTAGAATTGGCTTCTTCCCTGTTAATACACCATGTTCTTGCTCTAGTTTTTTAATACAGTCTTTCAAAAGTTGCTTTTCATTCTCTAAATTATTACTTCTTATTTCTGCATGATTTAAGGCACTTAATAGTGGCCATAGCACCGTGGAGGCAACCAGTTGTCTTTCTTTAGTGATGAACACATCCTTGCTAATTCCCTGAAAGTAATCCACCATGTGATAGGGGGAGATATTGCCCATAACGCATAAGGGACCCCATTTTTCAATGATAACCGCTAGCTCATAATAGGGGGATCCCACAGATCCTGGGATCTGCCCTGGAATCATTTTCTTCAGAGGAGTATTGAACTCCCCCTTGACCCATTTATAGGAATTCGAAAGGAGAGACAGGATGTAAGTTTTAGTATATTTGGCCTGCCTGGCTCGCCAAGTGTATAATCAAAGAATATTAGGATGTTATAGTCACAAAACAAACAAGAGAGTTAGGCAAAGCAGACTAGGATAACAAATGAGAATAAATGGAAGGCTTACTCCTATCCTGGGCTCACTCACAAAACACCAACCAACACAATCTCCAGAAGAGATCCTTCCCCACTGGTAGCCAGCTCTTCAATAGGTCTAGGAGGGGTGCAGCCAGGCTCCCCCCCTTCCAGCAGCACAGGTGAATTGCCTTCAGCTGTGCTCCTCTGGTTGGCTCATGGCTCACCTCAGGTGATCAATCAGAGGTTCAGGCCATGACTCAGCAGTTCCCATACAGGGTTAAATTAGACTCTGCTTAAATTATGCTCAGCTAGATGTGCACATCATAGACTGTATAGGAAAAGATTAGAACTGGACTTTTAATTTAGATGCAAACAATATAAAAATTACCAGAACCTTAGTGAGTTTGATCAATAGTTCATCCCAGGTCCCCTCTGGGTTACTGAGATAAGACTCAATTTCTGTTAAAGTTAATAGATCCTACATGTGTTATTCATGATATTCTCCAACTTCTTGCATCAGTTAATGACAGTTCTGAATACAACCATTTTTAACATTATAAATAACTGCAGATGATTCTGAGGAACATAGAATTACAGATAATGCATCTCTCCCTTCTTGGCCAAGTAGGGAATTTGCAGATTTTTAAAACTGCTGCAACAGTGAGTCTAAAAAGAGGTAAGTCTGAAAAAATAGGCTTGGGGCATATTGAAATGAAAATGGGTGTTAATACTGTAGGTTTGGGAAAACAATGAATAAAATAGCATGGGTTTTGTAAACTGATCGTACTTTGTCTTTAGCTTAAGCAGTATCTCCCCTTAATCTGTTTAATTCCTTTCACTCTTGGAGAAATACTGCTGTTTGGTTGGTTTGTTTGTTTTTAATAGAAATCATACGCATTAAATGAATAATTGCTTTGTACTGTTGCTTCAGTTTCTATTTAAAATGTAATTTATAGATAAACTCTGTATTCCCTGCAGATTTTATGAATTAAAAGGCACATACTTTTCTTTCACAAGCTAGGAGCTCTTAAGCACTGTAAGTCAGCAGTATCTCAGTAGACAAATAATTACTCCTTTTCTTTATTGTGCCTCTAACTCTAATACACATTACTTGGAGCTTCACATGCAACTCTGAATAAAGCTGTTTCTTCAAGGTGCTGGAGAGCTTGCCTAACACCTGGAGTTGGTAAACATTTCTTCAGGCTGCCAAGCTTGTACAACAATTGGGAGCTTCATGCTTCAGTTATAAATTCTATTTCAGAATGGGAAATCATTTTGTCCTACTCAGTTGAATCTTGGCTTCACTCCTGGCTATCCAGACTTTTCGGAGAACTGTGAATATTATCAGATTCCTAGGCATGGCAGCTGAGGTTGTAACCATCCTCCCTCATGTTAATTAAAAATGTTTATATTGAAATGTACGTATATACAAGGAACAGCATATCATATTACAAAAAAATGGATCAAAATCTCACACTCTAAATCCTTTATTTAGTTCAGCACTTCTGTGACCTGGCTAACTTGGAAGTAGGATTTATTTTTCTTATGTTTCCTGTATTCCTATATTTGCACTTGTTCCACACCTTAATGTACCATAGAACCAAGA